>NW_026668837.1:0-1169 GCF_009828535.3 Hylobates moloch | reverse complement strand
AAAAAAAAAAAAAAAAAAAAAAAAAAAGACATAGTCTCGTTCTGTCGCCAGGCTGCAGTGCAGTGGTGCGATCTCGGCTCACTGCAACCTCCGCCTCCTGGGTTCAAGCAATTCTGCTGCCTCAGCCTCCCAAGTAACTGGGACTACAGGCGTGTGCCATCATGCCCGGCTAATTTTTTATATTTTTAGTAGAGACGGGGTTTCACCATGTTGGACAGGCTGGTCTCAAACTCCTGACCTCAAGTGATCTGCCCACCTCAGCCTCCCAAAGTGCTGGGATTACAGGTGTGAGCCACCACACCCAGCCTCCATCGGTAGTTTTTGAACTCTGCCTCCTTCTTCTCATCCTGAGAACTCCTATACATCCCTCACAGCCCCAATCCAACGGCCCTTTCTTCAGAGAGTATCCATCTCTGTCCCTCTGAGCTCCTCTACCCTGGACCCCCTCAGGCTAAGTCCTGACTTAAGGTCAAATGGCAAGTATTCACAGGAAGTGAGAGTCGATGGGGCCCTGGTGGGGCTCGGTACATACAGCCAGGGGACGCCAGGCTCCTCTGAGCCATGGCAGGGCGGGACTTACCTTGGTCAATCCTGTGCAACAAGCACCCCCGGATGACGTCCTCATAGATGCCCTCAGTGGTCAGAGCCTGGCTGCCCGCGGCAAGGACATCCCCCTCGAACTCAGGCAGCTCCTGGAAGCATGGCGGGTTAGGGGCTTGGCTGGAGAGGAGGGTCCCTCTGGAGGCCTACGACACAGGCTTCTGCCCTAGCCCTGGGCCTCGTTAGCTGTGGGGTTGGGGGGCAGGGCTTGGGCCTTAGTTTCCTTATCTTTATTTTTATTTTTTTTTTATTTAAAAATAAACAGGCCGGGCGCGGTGGCTCACGCCTGTAATCCCAGCACTTTGGTTGGCTGAGGCGGGCGGATCACGAGGTCAGGAGATCGAGATGGGTGGATCACGAGGTCAGGAGTTGGAGACCAGCCTGACCAACATGGTGAAACCCCCGTGTCTACTAAAAGTACAAAAATTAGCTGGGCGTGGTGGCGGGTGCCTGTAATCCCAGCTACTCGGGAGGCTGAGACGGGAGGATGGCTTGAACCTAGGAGGCGAAGGTTGCAGTGAGCCAAGATCACACCACTGCACTACAGCCTGGGTGACAGAGCGAGACTC
>NW_026668836.1:546-1169 GCF_009828535.3 Hylobates moloch | reverse complement strand
CCATCCTCGATCCCTCCGTCCATCCTCGATCCCTCCGTCCATCCTCGGTCCCTCCGTCCATCCTCCATCCATCCATCCTCGGTCCCTCCATCCATCCTCGGTCCCTCCGTCCATCCTCCATCCATCCATCCTCGGTCCCTCAGTCCATCCTCGGTCCCTCCGTCCATCCTCAGTCCCTCCGTCCATCCTCCATCCATCCATCCTCGGTCCCTCCATCCATCCTCGGTTCCTCCGTCCATCCTCGGTCACACCATCCATCCTCGGTCACTCCGTCCATCCTCAGTTCCTCCATCCATCCTCAGTCCCTCCATCCATCCTCGATCCCTCCGTCCATCCTCGGTCCCTCCGTCCCTCCTGGATCCCTCCATCCATCCTCGGTCCCTCCGTCCATCCTCGGTCCCTCTGTCCATCCATCCATCCATCCTTGGTCCCTCCGTCCATCCTCGGTCCCTCCGTCCATCCTCCATCCATCCATCCTCGGTCCCTCCGTCCATCCTCGGTCCCTCCGTCCATCTTCGGTCCCTCCGTCCATCCTCCATCCATCCCTCCGTCCATCCTCGTTCCCTCCATCCATCTTCGGTCCCTCCATCCATCCTCCATCCATCCATCCTCGGTCCCTCCAT
>NW_026668836.1:0-446 GCF_009828535.3 Hylobates moloch | reverse complement strand
TGGTCCCTCCATCCATCCTCCATCCATCCATCCTTGGTCCCTCCATCCATCCTCGATCCCTCCGTCCATCCTCGGTCCCTCCGTCCATCCTCCATCCATCCATCCTCGGTCCCTCCGTCCATCCTCGGTCCCTCCGTCCATCCTCGGTCCCTCCGTCCATCATCCATCCATCCTCAGTCCCTCCGTCCATCCTCGGTCCCTCCGTCCATCCTCCAGCCATCCATCCTCGGTCCCTCCATCCATCCTTGGTCCCTCCGTCCATCCTCCATCCATCCATCCTCGGTCCCTCCATCCATCCTCGGTCCCTCCGTCCCTCCGTCCATCCTCGGTCCCTCCATCCATCCTCCATCCATCCATCCTCGGTCCCTCCGTCCATCCTCGATCCCTCCGTCCATCCTCGATCCCTCTGTCCATCCTCAGTCCCTCCGTCCATCCTCGGTCCCTCC
>NW_026668835.1:0-1169 GCF_009828535.3 Hylobates moloch | reverse complement strand
CCTGTAATCCCAACATTTTGGGAGGCCAAGGTGGGAGGATCACTTGAGGCCAGGATTTTGAGAACACCCTGGGAAACATAGTGAGACTCCATCTGTACAAAAATTTTAAAATTTAGCCAGGTGTGATGCTGCATGGGTAGTCCCAGCTACTCAGGAGGCTGGGGCAGGAGGATCACTTGAACCTAGGAGTTTGAGGCTGCAGTGAGCTATAATGGTACCACTGCACTCCAGCCTGGGCAACAGAGTGAGATCCCCATCTCAAAAGAAAAGGAAGAAAGGAAGAAGGAAGGAAGGAAGAAAGAAAGAAAATTTATGTTGATGGAAGCAAACTACAATAGATTGTTGAAAGGCTATTGGCCGAGTGCAGTGGCTCACGCCTGTAATCCCAGCACTTTGGGAGGCTGGGGCAGGCGGATCACTTGAGGTCAGGAGTTCGAGACCAGCTTGGCCAACATGGTGAAACCTCGTTTCTACTAAAAATACAAAAATTAGCCGTGGTGGCGTGCACTTGTAATCCCAGCTACTCAGGAGGCTGAGGCAGGAGAATGGCTTGAACTCAGGAGGCAGAGGTTGCAATGAGCCAAGATCACACTACTGCACTCCAGCCTGGGTGACAGAGCCAGACTCTGTATCAAAAAAAAAAAAAAAAAAGCCACAAATTCCTCTCATCCTAGTGTGCATACCATTGTGCAATCTCTGCCATTCATTCGTCCCATCCATCGCTGAGGCTTATTTCTCCCCCTCTCCATTCTCCCTTCACCTCTCTAGTCTGGGCTGGCTTTGTGACTTGCTTTGGTTAATAGAATGGGGCAGGAATGACTCAGAACTCTCACAGGTCAGGAAGTTTGAAGCTTCTGCCTTGATTCTCTTAGAAAACTCTAGGTGCCATATAAGGAGGCTCATCTAGCCTATTAGAGGATGAGGGGCCATCTTAGACATTTTGGGAGGAACTCCAGTCAAAACTGGCAGATGAACTGCCCAATCCAATCACTGGAATGGTAAGAAATATTAAACTATTGTTGCTTTGGGCCACTAAGTTTTGGGGTGGCTTGTTACACAGCCAAGCCTAACTAAAGCACAAGCTCAATTTATCGTATCATTAAAAAATAAAAATATGCCAGACGCGGTGGCTCACTCCTGTAATCTCAGCACTTTGGGAGGCCGAGGTG
>NW_026668834.1:0-1170 GCF_009828535.3 Hylobates moloch | reverse complement strand
TCTCAGCTCACTGCAACCTCCACCTCCCGCTCAAAAGATTCTCCTGCTTCAGCCTCCCGAGTAGCTGGGATTACAGGCACGTGCCACCAAGCCCGACTAATTTTTTAATATTTTTTAGTAGAGACAGAATTTCACCATGGTGGCCAGGCTGGTTTCAAACTCCTGACCTCAAATGACCCGCCTGCCTCAGCATCCCAAAGTGCTGAGATTATAGGTGTGAGCCACCACTCCCGGCCCAAATTTCTTATTTTTTTTTTTTAGTACTGGTCATGATTAATTCAACTGACATAGCAACCTGCAGTGTAGAAAAACCGACCCGAGAGGAGGGGACCGTGTGTGTGTGTGTTTGTGGGTATTTTATTTTTCTCCACACATTGCATTCTAACAGTTCTGTGCATATATATGGAGACAGGCATCAAATAGATGCTGGGTAAACAAAGGGCTGGATGAGAATTTCAACTATCTGTGTGTGTGCCATGTGTCGGGTTTCCTTTGAAGAAGGATTTATCTCCTTAAAGTGGAAAGCCACAGGTAACAATCTGTAAGTACCTGTTATTAGCCTCTGTAAGACTGAGAGGCGGTACGCCACTAACTTCATGGAACGAACTTCAACCACATGGATTACAGTTAACTGTCAGTAGTCAAAGGTGAAACCTCTCGTGAATGAGTAGGAACTGGAGAAAAACAAAGAAAATGCAAGAATCCGTCAATACCTGCAGGAGGCTTCTCTATAGAAGATGCTTATGCAGAATCTGGTCAGAAAAAAACGGAAACCATGATCGCTTCAGCAGCACATAAACTAAAATTGGAACTATACGGAGATTAGCATGGCCTCTGTGCGAGGATGACACCCAAATTCGTGAAGCATTCCACATTTTCTTAAAATAAGAAAATTCTAGGCCGGGCACGATGGCTCACGCCTGTAATCCCAGCACTTTGGGAGGCCGAGGCGGGCGGATCACGAGGTCAGGAGATCGAGACCACAGTGAAACCCCATCTCTACTAAAAATACAAAAAAATTAGCCGGGCGTGGTGGTGGGCGCCTGTAGTCCCAGCTACTCAGAGAGGCTGAGGCAGGAGAATGGCGTGAACCCAGGAGGCAGAGTTTGCAGTGAGCCGAGATTGCGCCACTGCACTCCAGCCTGGGCCACAGAGTGAGACTCCGTCTCA
>NW_026668833.1:0-1170 GCF_009828535.3 Hylobates moloch | reverse complement strand
AAAAAAAAAAAAAAAAAAAAATAACAGCAAAAAAATCTTAGTACCCTTCTTCTCTCATAGTAAAATCTGATATTGCTGACTTTTAGACCTCACCCTCAAGGTGAGTGCAAAGGAATGACCAGCTCTGTGGATCCAGGTGCTCCCTGGACTTCACCAAATAGGTAAAAATGTGAGTGTATTGAGCGATTATGTTGGAAGATAATAAGAGAAGAGAAACTTAGGTCTTATAAATGACATGTCCCCAAAGGAAAACTTGAAGAAAATTTCATGTAACACTCTTAGATGAAGTTGCATCTTCTTTTTATTTGAGACACAGTTTTACTCTGTGGCCCAGGGTGGAGTGCAGTGGTGTGATCTCGTCTTGGCTCACTGCAACCTCCGCCTCCTGGGTTCAAGCGATTCTCATTCTTCAGCCTCCTGAGTAGCTGGGATTAAAGGCACATGCCACTACACCCGCTAATTTTTGTATTTTTTAGTAGAGACAGGGTTTCGCCATGTTGGCCAGGCTGGACTCGAACTCCTGACCTCAAGTGATCCACCTGCCTCAGCCTCCTAAAGCACTGGGATTTCAGGTGTGAGCCACCGCCCCTGGCCATGAAGTTGCCTCTTCTAGGTGACTTTTTTCTCATACTAAGCTGTAGAACGTTGCTGGGAAGAACTTGATACAGACTAATGGCCTTTCTCCCCATTTGAATATCCCAGCTCACAGCACTACTTCATCACTATTACCCAATTGAGATCGACCCACACCGGACCGTCAAGGAGAAGCTACCTCATATGGTAGAATGGTGAGTGATGGTGGTGGAGAAAAGCTTCTGGACCCTTGAGATGGAGTAGGCTGGGAGGGGCCTATTTTTCCAGACCCTTGATGAGATGACAGGCTGCCTTACTTCACTGAGGGCTTAATTTAATGCTATTAGTCCAGCTATTGGAACAAACTTTTCAGATGAACCCAGGGCTTTTTGTGGCTGCTGCTGGAGTGGAGACCCTCAGAGAATCCTTGGAATAAGTTAAAGACGCTTGGTGTCGGGGGATAAGTGCTTTGCGGAAGTGACTCTTAGTCTGTTTTGTGCTGCTGTCACAGAATAACAGACTAATTTATTTATTTATTTTTTCTATTTTTTGAGACAGGGACTTGCTCTGTTGCCCAGGCTGGAGTCCAATGGCATG
>NW_026668832.1:0-1170 GCF_009828535.3 Hylobates moloch | reverse complement strand
GCTTTGAGGCCTATGGTGGAAAATGAAATATCTTCACATAAAAACTAGACAGTAGAATTCTGAGAAACTTCTTTGTGATATGTGCACTTATCTCACACAGCTGAAACTTTATTTTGATTGAGCAGTTTTGAAACACTTTTTTTAGAATCTGCATCTGGACATTTGGAGTGCTTTACGGTCTATGGTACAAAAGTAAATATCTTCACATAAAAACTAGACAGAAGCATCCTGAGAAACTTCTTTGTGATGTGTGCATTCATCTCACAGAGTTGAACATTTCTTTTGATTGAACAGTTTGGAAACACTCTTTTTGTAGAATCTGCAAGTAGACATTTGGAGTGCTTTTTGACCTGTGGTGGAAGATATGTGAAATATCTTCATATAAAAACTAGACAGAAGCATTCTGAGAAACCTCTTTGGGATGAGTGCATTCATCTCCCAGAGTTGAACGTTTCTTTTCATTGAGCAGATTTGTAACTCTCTATTGTAGAATCTGCAAGTGGACATTTGGAGTGCTTTGTGGCCTGTGGTGGAAAATGAAATATCTTCACATAAAAACTGGACAGAAGAATTCTAAGAAACTTCTTTGTGATGTGCACATTTATCGCACAGACTTGAACCTTTCTTTTGATTGAGCAGTTCTGAAACACTCTTTTTGTAGAATCTGCAAGTGCACATTTGCATAGCTTTGAGGCCTATGGTGGAAAAGGAAATATCCTCACATAAAAATTCGACAGAAGCATTCTGAGAAACTACTTTGTGATGTGTGCATTCATCTCCCAGAGTTGAACATATCTTTTGATGGAGCAGTTTGTAAATTCTCTTTTTGTAGAATCTACAAGTAGCATTTGGAGCTCTTTGAGGCCTATGGTGGAAAAAGAAATATCTTCACATAAAAACTAGACAGAAGAATTCTGAGAAACCTCTCTGTGATGCGTGCATTTATCTCACAGAGTTGAACATTTGTTTTGATTGAGCAGTTTTTGAACACTTTTTGTTGAATCTGCAAGTGGGCATTTGGAGCTCTTTGAGGCTTATGGTGGAAAAGGAAATATCTTCACATAAAACTAGACAGGATAATTCTGACAAACTTCTTTGTGATGTGGGCATTCATCTCTCAGAGTTGAAAGTTTCTTTTGATTAAGTAGTTTTGAAACATTCTTTTTGTAG
>NW_026668831.1:0-1170 GCF_009828535.3 Hylobates moloch | reverse complement strand
AGGTGTGAACCACCGTGTCCAGCTTGGAATCTAATTTTTAAAACGGGTTCTGTAGGAGATTCTGATACAGTGAGCTGTGTACCTCAAGGTCGGAATCCCTCTGTGCCCAGCACACTGGGGGCTGGGAGATGGGGAGAGAGAGCGACTGGCCAAGGTTCACTGTCCACAGAGTCCCACAGAAGGGGCATCCATGAAGGCCCCAAGGCCCGAGGCTGGCTTAGCAGTGCCTAAGGGAACCTGAGCTGTACCAGTCCAGGGCTTCTTCCCCCAGGGCTTATTCATTAATTGGTTATGTGGCTTTCTCTCCAATTGGCTTGGGATCTTGTGTATGTCCCCTGAGAGAATGTGAGCCTCTGCACACACCTGTCTCTTATTGGCTATGGGAACATGGCCAAGTAACTTAAACTCTCTAAGCCCTAAGTTTTCTAATTGTAAGACAGGAACAATAATAGCTAATATTCACTGAGCGTTTATTCCAGGTCAGGCACTACTCTAGGTTTTTACAAACATTAAGTAAGTCTCACATTTACACATAATCCTCACAAGTCTATGATTTTGAAACTTTTATGATCTCCCTTTTACAGATGAGGAATCCCAGGCACAGAGAGGTTAACCAATTTACCCAAAGCCACACAGCTAATAATGGGCAGAGCATCTTTGAACCTGGATATTCCAAATCACATGTTCCTTTTTTTTTTTTTTTTTGAGATGGAGTCTTGCTCTGCCACCCAGGCTGGAGTGCAGTGATGCGATTTCGGCTCACTGCAAGCTCCAGCTTCTGGGTTCACGCCATTCTCCTGCCTCAGCCTCCCGAGTAACTGGGACTATAGGCACCCGCCACCATGCCCAGCTAATTTTTTTGTATTTTTTTAGTAGAGATGGGATTTCACTGTGTTAGCCAGGATGGTCTCGATCTCCAGACCTCGTGATCTGCCCACCTTGGCCTCTCAAAGTGCTGGGATTACAGGCGTGAGCCACCGTGCCCTGCCCCAAACCACATATTCTTAACCACTTTGCTAATCTCATGCAGTGTGGTGAGCGCTGAATGCCTGAAAGAGAGCACGGCCAGTGCCTGGCATTGCACCAGCTCAGTGGAAGCTCCCAGTCAGCCCAGCTGTTATTACACTCCCAGGCGTCTGAGGGTGAGGACCGCATAGCTGTCTGAATGTC
>NW_026668830.1:0-1170 GCF_009828535.3 Hylobates moloch | reverse complement strand
CTGTGGGTTTGTCGTATATAGCTCTTATTATTTTGAGATACGTCCCATCAATACCTAATTTATTGAGAGTTTTTAGCATGAAGGGTTGTTGAATTTTGTCAAAGGCCTTTTCTGCATCTATTGAGATAATCATGTGGTTTTTATCTTTGGTTCTGTTTATATGCTGGATTACATTTATTGATTTGCGTATGTTGAACCTCACTAACTTTTCATTTGGCAATATTTCTATGCAGGCAGTTCTTTAATTGATGTTGAAATGGTATAGAAGAAATTCTACCCAAGTGCTTGTCATGGACTGAATTGCAGATTGCATAATTTCAAAATTTTTTGCTGGCAAGACAAGTTTGGTTCAGCATGTGTTCAGGTGATGAAGTGTACTGTAGATGTAGTGAAAAAACATACATAATCCTGAACAAATAAACAAAATACTGCTTGCTAAAATTCTAACTAAATAAAAGGACACTGGCATGTAGAGAAATGTTTATGACTCAAGTGTAAAGGAGGGAAATATTGTCATTTTGAGAAATGTTTGCTTCTTGAGTTTAAATAAGAATTTAATTTTCTCTGTGTGCTCATGTTCTTAGGTAGTACCAGAGAGCTTAGTGAAAGGAATGTATCATGCCATGAAAAACGTGAGTGGACTTTTTTGAGGAACCCACATTCCATCTGATGCTTTAAGTGTTTTCTTGTGCGTAATTTGTTTTTATTTCCTGAGAAAATGACCTCAAGAACAGTTGGTTTGGTAGGTGAAAATTCAATAATTTAATAGATATTTTCTGAAGACCATTAAATACTATGTGATTAGTCTCTGTTCTAGACCTTAAAAGTGGTAAATCTCATTAAATGGTGAATAGACTACTAGTGAAACCAGTGACATAGTCAGTGGTTTTTACATATCAGTAAGAGTGGCTTTCAGAGGTGGAGTCAAGAAGTCTCAGTATTTAAGTAAAGTAACGGGCATCTAACTAGCAACAGATTTAAGATTTTAGTATCTTTTGAGCTAGGGTTCATTCAACTTAAAAGTTACAAAGAAAAGATAATGTCTCTACAGTCTAAATTAATGCACTAAGAAATGGTTCAAGACAAATACTTTAAATTGCAAAAGGCTTAAGTAAATTATATGAGACACTAAAAAGAAAAATATAGAGTTGTTAAAATAAATGATAGTAA
>NW_026668829.1:759-1170 GCF_009828535.3 Hylobates moloch | reverse complement strand
CTGGCTGAAAGGGGTAGATGGAACTCAGAAAGAGAGATGGGTCAGTTTTACTCTTTTTTTTTCTTTTCTTTTTCTTTCTTTCCTTTTTTTTTTTTTTAAGAAGAATCATGACAGCTTTTGCTGTCACTCTGTGTGAACAGATCCTTTTTGGGGTTTGAACTTACAAAAATGGCTTACCTCTAGATTTTTAATGGCTGATTCATCTGTTGTTCTTTACCCTTACATACAGCTGTAACTGATTAAAAAGCCTAATGGTCACAAATCTGAGAGCATCACTTTGTATTTCCTAATTACGTTTCTTCCTTGTCCAAAAAGATGCAATAATCTTTATTTAAAATGTGTTTTATCTTTTTTTTTTTTATTATACTTTAGGGTTTTAGGGTACATGTGCAGAATGTGCAGGTTTGTTAC
>NW_026668829.1:0-659 GCF_009828535.3 Hylobates moloch | reverse complement strand
ATCTCACACCAGTTAGAATGGCCATCATTAAAAAAGCAGGAAACAACAGGTGCTGGAGAGGATGTGGAGAAATAGGAACACTTTTACACTGTTGGTGGGACTGTAAACTAGTTCAACCATTGTGGAAGTCAGTGTGGCGATTCCTCAGGGATCTAGAACTAGAAATACCATTTGACCCAGCCATCCCATTACTGGGTATATACCCAAAGGACTATAAATCATGCTGCTATAAAGACACATGCACACGTATGTTTATTGCAGCACTATTCACAATAGCAAAGAGTTGGAACCAACCCAAATGTCCAACAACGATAGACTGGATTAAGAAAATGTGGCACATATACACCATGGAATACTATGCAGCCATAAAAAATGATGAGTTCGTGTCCTTTGTAGGGACATGGATGAAACTAAAATGTGTTTTATCTTTGCTGATCTTTTGAGTCTGTTTAAATTCTACCTTCTTGGCTAATTACTCCATCATTTTCACAAATTATTTTTCCCTAAGAAAACCAAATGAGAAAATTATGTTTAAAACAACATATATAATCCTTTCAGCTGACAAGATAGGTTAAAAACGGGATTGAGGTATCCTACATATTCTTGGAACCATCTCCTAAGAGAATCTTGCCTAAACTCTGTCCTTTGAGAAAGCAAGG
>NW_026668828.1:0-1171 GCF_009828535.3 Hylobates moloch | reverse complement strand
TTTTTTTTTTTTTTTTTTTTGAGGCAGCGTCTCACTTTGTCATCCAGGCTGGGGTGCAATGGCATGATCTCGGCTCACTGCAACCTTCCGACTCCTGGGTTCGAGTGATTCTCTGTCTCAGCCTCCTGAGTAGCTAGGATTACAGGTGCCCACCATTACGCCCGGCTAATTTTTGTATTTTTAGTAGAGACGGGATTTCGCCATCTTGGCCAGGCTAGTCTTGAACTCCTGACCTCAGGTGATCCACCCGCCTCGACCTCCCAAAGTGCTGGGATTACAGCCACCTTGCCCGGCCTTCTATGTGGTAGATTTCACATCTACCTGGAGACTAGCAGGGAGTACATATTATCATATATATGGTAATCCTTACTTCCACCTGGAGGACTGGCAGAAGGTCATATATTATCATATATATGGTAGGCCCTACTTCCACCTGGAAGACTAGACCCAGGACATATAGTGTTATATACATATATATGGTAGACTTCCTCTTCCACCTAGAGGAATAGACCCACGGGATATTTTACCTTGTATATGGTAGACTCCCCTTCCTCTGGGAGGAATAGACTCAGAGTATATATTATCATATATATGGTAGACACCTTTCACCTGGAAGACTGGACCCAGGGCATATATTATTATATATATGGTAACCTCCCCTTCCACCTGGGGGACTGGAACCAGGTAATGTATTATATATGATAGACTCCACTTTCACCTGGAAAACTGGATCCAGGGCATATATTATTATATATGTGGTAGACTTCCCTTCCACCTGGAAGAATAGACCAGGGCATATTTTACTTTATATAGAGTAGACTCTTCTGCCACCCAGAGGAATACGCCCAGGGCATATATTATCATATACATGGTAGACTTCCCTTCCATCTGGAGGACTGGACCCATGGTGTATAAATATATATATGTCTTTGGGAGGCCGAGGTGGGCGGATCACGAGGTCAGAAGATCGAGACCATCCTGGTTAACACGGTGAAACCCCGCCTCCACTAAAAAATACAAAAAATTAGCCGGGTGTGGTGGTGGGCACCTGTAGTCCCAGCTACTAGGGAGGCTGAGGAAGGAGAATGGTGTGAACCCAGAAGGCGGAGCTTGCAGTGATCTGAGATCGCGCCACTGCACTCCAGCCTGGGCGACAGAGCGAGACTCTGCT
>NW_026668827.1:0-1171 GCF_009828535.3 Hylobates moloch | reverse complement strand
GCATTTGAGAACTGATGCTAAGCAGAATCCTCATTTAGTCACTGTAAGAGGTGGGAGGTTTCCCAGGAAATGAAGCTGCCAGAAAGTTTTTTATATACTGGTTTGGCTAGACAGGGCACCGAGACAGAGTGAAGGCATGCTATAGCAGAAGTGTAGCAAAGCACTATTCAAGGAATGCCCAAATTGAAGAATTCTACTTGATTGATCTTGTGATGTACAGAATTATGAGGAATGAAAAATGGGGGAATGCCAAGATCAAAGATAGAAAATGGTCAACAAGATTCATGAAAAAGACACATCTTTTTTTTTTTATATACTTTAAGTTTTAGGGTACATGTGCATAATGTGCAGGTTAGTTACATATGTATACATGTGCCATGTTGGTGTGCTGCACCCATTAACTCGTCATTTAACACTAGGTATATCTCCTAATGCTATCCCTCCCCCATCCCCCCACCCCACAATAGGCCCCAGTGTGTGATGTTCCCCTTCCTGTGTCCATGTGTTCTCATTGTTCAATTCCCACCTATGAGTGAGAACATGCGGTGTCTGGTTTTTTGTCCTTGCGATAGTTTGCTGAGAATGATGGTTTCGATAAATTAGATACAATTTTAACTTCTATGAGCTTTCTCTATTAAAATGGGGGAAGCAACACCTACATTACAGAAGTATGCTAAGAATTAGAACTAAAACATCTGAAGGAAAATGGCTCAAGTCTTGGCATCTAAAAGGCATCTCAAATATAAATAATAATAGCAGCCAGCGCTAATTGAATGCTTACAAGGCACTGAGTACTGATTCTCATTTTAGGTCGGTCCGTGCTATTATCTCTTTTGTGCAGTTGAGAAAGCTCAGATGAAAACTAATGAATAAACCACTCAAGGTCATACTGCTATTAGAGACTAGAGGCAGCTCTAGAATCCCAGACATCTGACTCTGGAGCTATCTAAATAAGCGATGTTACTGTGTTAAATTGTATGACGTATCACACAAATGGAAAGTACCCTACTGGGCTCCATTATATTAATTATGAATTGACTTAGTGAGGGCTGAGGCTTAAAATGTCAATTGGGGTTGGGGATTAGGATGTAGTTTTCAAGGTAAATAGTTCTCCTGGTGTGGTCTTGGGACAAGTACCATTAGCATCACTTGAGAACTTGTTAGAAATGCA
>NW_026668826.1:0-1171 GCF_009828535.3 Hylobates moloch | reverse complement strand
TCAGGGATTTAACTTCCTCCCGGTTTACTCTTTGGAGGATGTATGTGTGTGGGAATTTATTCATCTCTTCTAGATTTTCTAATTTATTTGTGTAGAGGTGTTTATAGTATTCACTAATGGTAGTTTGTATTTCTGTGGGGTCAGTGGCAATATCTTCTTTATCATTTTTCTATTTTCTATTCTTCTCTTTTTTCTTCTTTATTAGTCTAGCTAGCAGTCTATCTATTTTGTTTTGTTTTATTTTCAGAAAACCAGCTCCTGGATTCATTGATTTTTTGGAGGGTTTTTCATGTCTCTATGTCTTTCAATTCTACTCTGATATTAGTTATTTCTTGTCTTCTGCTAGCTTTAGAATTAATTTGCTCTTGCTTCTCTAGCTCTTTTAATTGTGATGTTAGGGCGTCGATTTGAGATCTTTCTAGCTTCCTATTGTGGGCATTTAGTGCTATAAATTTCCTGCTTAACACTGCTTTAGCTGTGTCCCAGAGATTCTGGTACATTGTCTCTTTGTTCTCATGGGTTTCAAATAACTTCTTGACTTCTGCTTTGATTTAATTATTTATCCAGGAGTCATTCAGCAGCACATTGTTCAATTTCCAAGTAATTTTGTGGTGTTGAGAGAGTTTCTTAATCCTGAGTTCTAATTTCATTGCACTGTGGTCTGAGAGACTGTTTTTTACTATTTCAGTTATTTTGCATTTGCTGGGGAGTGTTTTACTTCCAATTTTGTGGTCGATTTTAGAATAAATGCCATGTGGCAATGAGAATAATGTATATTCTATTGATTTGGAATGAAGACTTCTGTAGATGTCTATTAGGTCCACTTGATCCAGAGCTGAGTTCAAGTCCTGAATATCCTTGTTAATTTTCTCTCTCATTGATCTGTCTAGTATTGACAATGGGGTGTTAAAATCTCTATTATTGTGTGGTAGTCTAAGTCTGTTTGTCAGTCTCTAAGAAGTTGTTTACGTATTGGGTGCATAGATATTTAGGATAGTAGCTCTTCATGGTGAATTGATCCCTTTACCATTTTGTAATGCTCTTCTTTGTCTTTTTTGTTCTTTATTTAAAATCTGTTTTGTCAGAGACTAGGAGTGCAACCCCTGCTTTTTTTGTTTTCCATTTGCTTGGTAAATTTTCCTCCATCCCTTTATTTTGAGCCTATGTGTGT
>NW_026668825.1:0-1171 GCF_009828535.3 Hylobates moloch | reverse complement strand
CTCCATTCCATGTAACTCCACTCCGTTCCTTTCTACTCCATTCCACTTCATTGCAATCCACTCCACTCCACTACACTACACTGCACTCCACTCCACTCCATTGCATTGCATTCCATTCCATTCCATTCCTTTCCATTCCATTCCATTGCATTGCATTACATTCCATTCCATTCTCTTATATTCCATTCCATTCCACCCCACCCATTCCATTCCAATCCACTAAAATCCACTGCAATCCATTCGATTCCGTTCCATTGTATTCCATTCCTTTCCATTCCATTCCATTCCATTAATCTCAAAACCACTCTACTCCATTCCATTTCACACGACTCCATTCCATTCCTTCGCATTACACTCCACTGCACTCCACCTCATTGCATTCCATTCCATTCCACTCGCATCCACTGTACTCCCCTCCACTCCACTTCATTCCATTCCTTCCCATTCAGCTACATTCGACTCAATACAATTCCTTTCCATTCCATTCCATTCCATTCTATTCCATTCCATTCCATTCCATTCCACTCCATTCCACTCCACTCCACTCAACTCCATTTCACTACATTCCATTCCATTCTATTTCATACTACTTGAATCCACTCTACTCCACTCCAGAACTTTCCCATCCCTCCCATTCAACTCCACTCCACGCTACTCCGTTCCTTTCCATTCCGTTGCATTCCACTTCACTCCCCGGCACTCCATTCATTTCTACTCCTTTCCACTATACAGCACTCCACTCCATTCCATACCATTCCATACCATTCCATTCCATTGCATTCCATTCCATTCCTTTCCATTCAATACCATTCCACTCCAATCCACTGCATTCCGTTCCATTCCATTCCAATCCATTCTACTCTAATACACTCTAATCCACTCCACTCCACTCCATTCCATTCCTTCACATTCCACTGCACTCCACTCCACTCCATTCCATTCCACTCCACTCCATGTCATTCCACTCCCTTCCTTTCTATTCCATTCCACTACATTGCTCTCCACTCCACTCCACTACACTACACTGCACTCCACTCTACTCCACTCGGTTCCATTCCATCCCATTTCATGCCATTGCATTACATTCCATTCCCTTATATTCCTTTCCATTCGATTCCACTCCATTCAATTCTAATCCACTAAAATCCACTGCATTCCATTCCATTCCATT
>NW_026668824.1:0-1171 GCF_009828535.3 Hylobates moloch | reverse complement strand
GCCCTCTCTTCCAGACTCAGTTCCAAAGAGTCCCTTATGTGGGTATTTCTTTTATTTTTCCTTTGAGGACTGCACTTGGTGTTTAGTTCAACCTCATGCGGACCTCATGGAATTTCCAAGACTTGGGGCCTTGGCATTGTGGCACCTTCCTGCCACATGTACATAATTCACAGCATTACCAAGTCAACACAAGCTCCACGCTCACCTCTGTCAGCCCAGGACCCAGCCAGGCAGTGTCACATGGTCTCCCAGGCATGCCTTTCCAAGCTGGCTATCCCTGCTGCGGAAGTTCTGAAGGCACTGGTCCAGGGAGCTGAGCTTGGGCCTGTCCTAAAGCTCCACAGGTGACTGCATTGCAGCCCACGTGGAAAGCTGCAGCTCTAACACAGGCATTTTGAGAGGCCTCAGTCGCCTTTAAGTGGCACTTCCAGGACACCCATCCTGAGCTCTCACAAATGGCTCCACCTTCCCAAGGATGTCCTATTGTCATTGGAACAGCCATTGTCAGGCAGCTTCTGCTCGGGCTGATGTGGCATCTGACCCTTGGTGGGTTGCCAGACATTCCTTCCTGTTTCCGCCATGGGAAGTTGGCACTGGGTATGGTATGGAGCAACCACGTCTACCCTAAGCCTTGGGTGTCTGCTGCTTCCATGTCAAAAATGGACATTTCTGGTCCTGACCAGCCACTACCACATTGTAACCGATGCTCTACACACTCCAGGGATGTGTAGAACAGCAATGGCAGGACAGCAAACAGCTGGCGATTTCCCCAGGTCCCACGGTGTTCCAGAGTGGACATGTTGGGTCCCTGTACCCAATGTGTTCCAGCCTTACCCAGGTGCACAGGGTACCCTGGGAGCAACACAGGGCTTGTCAAGTAATGCTCCTGGTGTCCACAATACAGCTCCAGAGATACCTGCATTTTGAAAAGCCTGCCAATACTACTTAGCAAAAGAAAGAAAAACTATTGACAAAGATGCCAACATGGACAGATCTCAAAATAATCATGCTGACAGCAGAAAGCAAGATGAATGTTTGTCTAGGGATTGGATGAAGTGGGAAGGAAGGGTTGGGAGGGTGAGAATATAAAGAGATGAGAGGAAGCTTTTTTGAGATAATGGGTGTGTTCATTATTTTGATTGTAGAGATCATTTCACATATGTAAAACTTC
>NW_026668823.1:1039-1171 GCF_009828535.3 Hylobates moloch | reverse complement strand
CGGTATTAATGTGTTACTAAATGGTTGTGTATAATCCAAGTATTTGCGTGTAAAATATTTTCTCCCTCTAGTATCATATGTTTTACCAAAACATCAGGCTTTCTTTTTTTTTTTTTTTTTTTTTTTTTTATT
>NW_026668823.1:0-939 GCF_009828535.3 Hylobates moloch | reverse complement strand
TATATCTCCTAATGCTGTCCCCGCCCCCCCCACCCCCCACCCCACAACAGTACCCGGAATGTGTGTTCCCCTTCCTGTGTCCATGAGTTCTCATTGTTCAATTCCCACCTATGAGTGAGAACATGCGGTGTTTGGTTTTTTGTCCTTGCGATAGTTTACTGAGAATGATGTTTTCCAGTTTCATCCATGTCCCTACAAAGGACACGAACTCATCATTTTTTATGGCTGCATAGTATTCCATGGTGTATATGTGCCACATTTTCTTAATCCAGTCTATTGTTGTTGGACATTTGGGTTGGTTCCAAGTCTTTGCTATTGTGAATAGTGCCGCAATAAACATACGTGTGCATGTGTCTTTATAGCAGCATGATTTATACTCCTGTGGGTATATACCCAGTAATGGGATGGCTGGGTCAAATGGTATTTCTAGTTTGAGATCCCTGAGGAATCGCCACACTGACTTCCACAATGGTTGAACTAGTTTACAGTCCCACCAACAGTGTAAAAGTGTTCCTATTTCTCCACATCCTCTCCAGCACCTGTTGTTTCCTGATTTTTTAATGATGGCCATTCTAACTGGTGTGAGATGGTATCTCACTGTGGTTTTGATTTGCATTTCTCTGATGGCCAGTGATGATGAGCATTTCTTCATGTGTTTTCTGGCTGCATAAATGTCTTCTTTTGAGAAATTGCTAAAAAAGACTCATAATACCTGCTTCAAGAATTTTTCCAACATTTATTCATTTAAAATATGTTTGTATATAATTTTCCCAGATCATTAACCAAATAGATAATTGGCTCATAGGACTGCTAAAACTAAATTATTAAAAGAATTCATATCTGTATTTTTATTAACTCCATGGATTTCAGTGTTTAAAACTGACATTTTGGTTATGCTAAAGCTCTATAAACTTAACAAACATACTGAGCTAGTTCACA
>NW_026668822.1:0-1172 GCF_009828535.3 Hylobates moloch | reverse complement strand
ATTAAATTACTTCTGCCTTTGTTTCCTAATCTGTAAAATGCCAACTCTGAGGGTTAAATGAGATAATAAACATAAAGCACTTTTTTTTTGTTCTTATTTCTATCTTTTGTCAGATTTTTTAGTGGAAGAAAATATGCAAATATAAGAGACTTTCTGTGAAATTCCAGTCATCCAAAATCTGAGTTGGAAATAATCAGTATGAACCCATGGTTTATTTTCTTTCCAAGTGTATTTTCTAGCTCTGGCTTGGAAGCAATGACCAATCTAATGAGTGCCTCTAGTGACCAGATTGTAGTCTCTCTGTACTTTTTCTGACTAAAAGAGATCAAGGATCCATGCTGATGAGGCTGATTATAGATGGAGGCAAGAAACATACAAGCTAAACCTAGAGTATCACATCATAACAGAAAGCAGAAGTGCTCACAAATATTATTGGAGTCACATCAAAAGATGAAGGAGCCAACATGAAGAGGCCGTTTTGCTGGCTAAAGATGGGAGAATTTGAGCATCAAAAAAGATTGATACAAGCAAAATATGTATGACTCTGAATTAATAATGATACTGAAGGAATGAAATATTTGATTGTCTTTGGGCAATGTCAGGTCCCTAATATGTTATTCTGAAAAATTTGAAATAATATCTTTGGACTCCTTTTTTTTTTTTTTTTCCTAAAAAAAAAGAAAAAGAGGCTTGCTCTGTTGCCGAGGCTGGAGTGCAGTGGCGTAGTCATAGCTTACTGTAGCCTCACAACTCCTTGGGCCCAAGCGGTCTTCCCACCTCAGCCTCCCAAGTAGCTGGGACTACATTAATTTTTAAATATATATATATATATTTTTCTTTTATACAGCATCAAATTTTTTTTTTTTTTTGAGACAGAGTCTCTCTCTGTTGCCCAGGCTGGAGTGCAGTGGTGCGATCTCAGCTCACTGCAACCTCCGCTTCCCGAGTTCAAGCGATTCTCCTGCCTCAGCCTCCTGAGTAGCTGGGACTATAGGCGCGTGCCACCATGCTTGGCTAATTTTTTGTACTTTTTAGTAGAGATGGGGTTTCACCGTGTTAGCCAGGATAGTCTCGATCTCCTGACCTCGTGATCCACCTGCCTTGGCCTCCCAAAGTGCTGGGATTACAGGCATGAGCCACTGCTTCTGGCTTTTTTTTTTTTTTTTTTTTTT
>NW_026668821.1:0-1172 GCF_009828535.3 Hylobates moloch | reverse complement strand
GAAGAAACTGGAATGGTATGGAAAGGAATGGAATTGAGTGGAGTGGAATGGACTGGAGTGGATTGGAATGGAGTGGAATGGAATGTGATGAAATGTAATACAGTGGTGTGGAGTGGCATGGAGTGGAGTGGAGTGAAGAGCAGTGGAGTGGAGTGGATTTTAAGGAAGTGGAAGGGAAGAGAATGGAGTGGAGTGGAATGGAAGGCAATGAAATGGAATGGAATGGAATTTAATTGAATGGGGAAATGAAATGTGAGCTGAGATTGTGCCCCTGCACTGCAACCTGAGAGACAGAGGGAGATCCTGTCAAAAGAAAGGAATGGAATGGAATGGAGTGGAGTGGAATGGAATGGAGTGGGGTGGAGTGGAGTTGAGTGGAATGGAGTTGAAAGAATGGTGTGGAATGTTATGGAGTGGAGTGGAGTGGATTGCAGTAGAGTGGTACGGAGTGGAAAGGAGTCGGACTGAATGGAATGGAATGGAGTACACTGGAGTGGAGTGCAGTGGAGTGGAATGGAATGGGGTGGATTGCAATGGAGTGGAACGGAGAGGAATGGAATGGAATAGAATGGAGCAGAGTGAAGTGGAGAGGTGTGGAATGGAGTGGGATTGAATGGAATGGAATGGAAAGGAATGGAGTGGAATGGAATGGAGTGGGATGGAATGGAATGGAATGGAATGGAGTGGAATGGAATGGAATGGAATGGAAGGGAATGGAGTGGAATGGAATGGAATGAAACGGAATGGAGTGGAATGGAATGGAATGGAATGGAATAGTGAAACGAAATGTGAGTTGAGATTGTTCCACTGCATTCCAAAATGTGTGACAGAGTGAGAACCTATTGAAAGAGAGGAAAGGAATGGAATGGAATGGATTGCAATGGAGTAGAATGGAATGAAAGGGAATGGAATGGAGTGGAGTGGAGTGGACATGAATGGAATGGAGTGGAGTGGACATGAGTGGAATGGAGTGGACTGGAGTGGAGTGAAGAGGAATGGAATGGTAGTGAATGGAAAGGACTGGAATGGAATTAAATGGAATGGAATGGAAAGGTGATACTGTCGAAAGGAAAGAAATAAATTTTGACACTGTCGAAAGGAAAGAAAGAAATTTTGACACTGTCGAAAGAAAGGAATGGAATGGAATGGAGTGGAATGGAGCTTAGTGGAGT
>NW_026668820.1:1040-1172 GCF_009828535.3 Hylobates moloch | reverse complement strand
CGGTATTAATGTGTTACTAAATGGTTGTGTATAATCCAAGTATTTGCGTGTAAAATATTTTCTTCCTCTAGTATCATATGTTTTACCAAAACATCAGGCTTTCTTTTTTTTTTTTTTTTTTTTTTTTTTATT
>NW_026668820.1:0-940 GCF_009828535.3 Hylobates moloch | reverse complement strand
TATATCTCCTAATGCTGTCCCCGCCCCCCCCACCCCCCACCCCACAACAGTACCCGGAATGTGATGTTCCCCTTCCTGTGTCCATGAGTTCTCATTGTTCAATTCCCACCTATGAGTGAGAACATGCGGTGTTTGGTTTTTTGTCCTTGCGATAGTTTACTGAGAATGATGTTTTCCAGTTTCATCCATGTCCCTACAAAGGACACGAACTCATCATTTTTTATGGCTGCATAGTATTCCATGGTGTATATGTGCCACATTTTCTTAATCCAGTCTATTGTTGTTGGACATTTGGGTTGGTTCCAACTCTTTGCTATTGTGAATAGTGCCGCAATAAACATACGTGCGCATGTGTCTTTATAGCAGCATGATTTATACTCCTGTGGGTATATACCCAGTAATGGGATGGCTGGGTCAAATGGTATTTCTAGTTTGAGATCCCTGAGGAATCGCCACACTGACTTCCACAATGGTTGAACTAGTTTACAGTCCCGCCAACAGTGTAAAAGTGTTCCTATTTCTCCACATCCTCTCCAGCACCTGTTGTTTCCTGACTTTTTAATGATCGCCATTCTAACTGGTGTGAGATGGTATCTCACTGTGGTTTTGATTTGCATTTCTCTGATGGCCAGTGATGATGAGCATTTCTTCATGTGTTTTCTGGCTGCATAAATGTCTTCTTTTGAGAAATTGCTAAAAAAGACTCATAATACCTGCTTCAAGAATTTTTCCAACATTTATTCATTTAAAATATGTTTGTATATAATTTTCCCAGATCATTAACCAAATAGATAATTGGCTCATAGGACTGCTAAAACTAAATTATTAAAGGAATTCATATCTGTATTTTTATTAACTCCATGGATTTCAGTGTTTAAAACTGACATTTTGGTTATGCTAAAGCTCTATAAACTTAACAAACATACTGAGCTAGTTCACA
>NW_026668819.1:0-1172 GCF_009828535.3 Hylobates moloch | reverse complement strand
GTAAGATGATTAAGCCATTATGAATATACAACTAGTATACACACATACACACACACACACACACACACACAACCAGTTTAGGTTCTATGTTGATAAATGAAGCAAGAGATAAGGAGGTGGTAGTTTGGGGAAGTTGCTTTTTAAATAGGGTATAAGGGAGGTTTTTCTGAGAGTGAAAATTAAGCAGAGACCTAAATGGAGTAGGCTGTACATTTAATATATGCAAAAAAATTTGTTTGAATGCTGAGGTTGTGTGAAATCTATCCAAGTTTTCTGGACAGACAGATATGAATATTTCTATATGTTTAAAATTTTTAATTTAATTCTTAATATACTGTCAACAAAATTGTGAAATAAAAATGTCATGGCATTGGTATCAATGATGTAAAATCCACATTAGAAAGCTTTAAGAGTACCAGCTCACATTAATGCTTTTATTTATTACATTCTCCCACTCCTGGGAAGTTGTAAGACTATTAATTGTTTAAGAGATGCCAGCATTTTAAAGTCTGTGTTATAGGATTACATATAAAATGTGAGATAATTTTTAAAAATCAGTTGTAACTCAATTATCATTGTAACTTATTCATTTAAAGACATTTGACTATTAAATGTGATCTTTGTGTAATGTATAGGTTTGAACTGGCAGATTGCAACCAATTAACTTCCTTTGAAACGCAGATTGTCATAAGGTTTTTGGGTACACAGTGCACTGAAATTATCCCATAACAGTGGGGAAATCTCTAACTCAAAAAAAGCATTTGACAGCTGCAGTGGCTGTATCCAAATGTTTTCACAAATTTTAGTTTCTAAAACAAACAGAAGTACCCTGTGTTCAATTAAATTTAATTAGGAGGTTATCCTCTAATTTGGTCTCATAACAATCTGTCCATGTTTTCCTTAAAATAGCTTCCTAATGGAATAAAAATTGTATTACTAAGCCATCTTTAATTCCAGTAGGCTAACATTTGGCATTTCTTGGGACTACTATTTTATTTTTTCCTCGAGAAACTTTTTTTTTAAATTTTTAATTAGTTTTTTTTTATCATACTTTAAGTTTTAGGGTACATGTGCACAATGTGCAGGTTAGTTACATATGTATACATGTGCCATGTTGGTGTGCTGCACCCACTAACTCGTCATTTAACATTAGGTATATCTCCAAATGCTAT
>NW_026668818.1:0-1172 GCF_009828535.3 Hylobates moloch | reverse complement strand
CCCTTAGCGCTCCGAATGTCCACTTGCAGTTTCTACAGAAAGAGTGTTTCAGAACTGCTCAATCAACAGCAAGGTTCACCTCCGTTCGTTGAATGCACCGAACAGAAAGAAGTTTCGCACAATGCTTCTGTGTAGCTTTTATTTGAAGATCTTCCTTTTTCCCCTGTAGGCCCCTTAGCGCTCCAAAACTCCACTCGCAGTTTCTAAAGAAAGGGTGTTTCAGAACTGCTCAATCAAAAGTAAGGTTCAATTGTGTTAGTTGAATGCACAGAACAGAAAGAAGATTCACAGAATGCTTCTGTGTCGTTTTTATTTGAAGATAGTCCTTTTCCACTATTGGCCCCTTAAAGCTCCGAATGTCCACTTGCAGTTTCTACAGATAGAGTGTTTAAGAACTGCTAAAACAAAAGCATGGTTCAACTATGTTACTTGAAGGCACAGAACAGAAAGAAACTTCGCAGTATGCTTCTGCGTAGTTTTTATTTGAAGATAGTCCTTTTGCCACTATAGACCACTTAGCGCTTGGAATGTCGACTTGCAGTTTCTACAGAAAGAGTGTTTCAGAACTGCTCAATCAAAAGTAAGCTTCAACACTGTTAGTTGAATGCACAGAACGGAAAGAAGTTTCGCATAATGCTTCTGTGTAGTTCTCATTTGTATATATTCCTTTTGGCACTATAGGACACTTAGCACTCCGAATGTCGACTTACTGTTTCTACAGAAAGAGTTTTTCCGAACTAATCAATCAAAAGCAAGCTTCACCTCTGTTAGTTGAATGCACGGAACAGAAAGAACTTTCACAGAATGCTTCTGTGTAGTTTTCATTTGAAGAGATTTCTTCCTCCAGTATAGGCCCCTTAGCGCTCTGAATGTCCGCCTGCAGTTTCTACAGAAAGAGGGTTTCAGAACTGCTCAATCAACAGGAAGCTTCAACTCTGTTAGTCGAATGCACAAACAAAAAAAAGTTTCACTGAATGCTTCTGTGTAGTTGTTATTTGAAGATATTGCTTTTTCCTCTATAGGCCCGTTAGCGCTCTGAATGTCCACTTGCAGTTTCTACAGAAAGAGTGTTTCAGAAGTGCTGAATCAAAAGTAAGGTTTAACTCTGTTAGTTGAATGCACAGAACAGAAAGAAGATTCGCAGAATGCTTCTGTGTCGTTTTTATTTGAAG
>NW_026668817.1:0-1172 GCF_009828535.3 Hylobates moloch | reverse complement strand
AAACTGTGGAGAACCTGCAAGTTCAAAGGTATAATTTCAAGGTCAGTAGAGTAATTCTGTCCTTTTAAATAGACCAGACCCATGAATGTAAATTCCATTGGTCCCCTTTGATGAGACATTCTTTGTGCATGGCCTGCTCTACTGCCTGAGGCTGGTCTGACCTTCTGTCCAAACTCCATTGCTTACTTGGCGGCCTTTGGTTCAACATTTCTTTTTTTTAGAGGCAGGGTCTCACTCGGTTGCCCAGGCTGGAATGCAGTGGTGTGACCATAGCTCACTGCAGCCTTCAGCTCCTGGGCTCAACCAATCCTGTCATTTCAGCCTCCTGAGTAGCTAGGACTACAGGTGCACATTACCTTGCCTGACTCATTTAAAATTTTTATTTTAATTTTATTAATTACTTAAATTTTTTTTTTTTTTTTGAGATGGGGTCTCGTTCTGTTGTCCAGGCTCGAGTGCAGTGGTATGATCTCAGCTCACAGCAGCCTCAAACTCCTGGGCTTAAGGAATCCTCCCGCTTCCGCCTTCAGAGTAGCTGGGACTACAGGAGTGAGCCACCATGCCTGGCTAACTTTTTCATTTTTTGTAAAGACAGTCTTGCTATGTTGCCCAGGCTAGTCTCAAACTCCTGGCTTCTAGTGATGCTCCCACCTTGGCCTCACAAAGCAGTGAGATTACAGGCATGCACCACTGTGTTTGGCCAGTTTTCAATTATAACTTGTGTTGTTATAAGCCACTAAATTTGTAGTAATTTTTTTTTTTTTTCAGACAGAGTTTCACTCTGTCACCCAGGCTGGAGTGCAGTGGCCCAGTCTCAGCTCACTGCCACCTCTGCCTCCTGGGTTCAAGCAATTCTGCCTCAGCTTCCCGAGTAGCTGGGGTTACAGGCATATGCCACCACACCCGGCTAATTTTTGTATTTTTAGTAGAGATGGGGTTTCACCATGTTGGCCAGGCTTTTCTTGAACTCCTCACCTCAGGTAATCCTCCCACTTCGGCCTCCCAAAGTGTTGGGATTATAGGTGTGAGCCACCGCACCCAGCTGTAATTTGTGGTTATTTTTTACAGCAGCCATGGGGAACTCATACAGATAGTAAACCGACCAGAGACCCTCCCAGCCCAGTACTCAGCCTTGAATGTGGGGCTGGACTCCACATGCGTTCGCCCATTCC
>NW_026668816.1:0-1172 GCF_009828535.3 Hylobates moloch | reverse complement strand
ATCAGGCAAGAGAAAGAAATAAAGCATATTCAAATAGAAAGAGAAATCAAACAATCTGTGTTTTCAGACATGATCCTATATCTAGAAAACCCCATCATTTCTACCCAAAAGCCTCTTAAGCTGATAAGCAAATTCATCAAATTCTCAGGATACAAAATCAATGTGCAAAAATTACCAGCATTTCTGTATGCTAACAACAGGCAAGCTGAGAGCCAAATCAGGAATGAACTCCCCTTCAAAATTGCTACAAAATGAATAAAATAGCTAGGAATACAGCTAACAAGGGAAGTGAAGGACATCTCCAAAGAGAACTACAAACCACTGCTCAAAGTAGAGAAGACACAAACAAATGGAAAACATTCCACGCTCATGAATAGGAAGAATGAATATCATTAAAAATGCCATACTGCCCAAAGCAATTTACAGATTCAATGCATCCTATTAAACTACCATAGATATTCTGTACATAATTAGAAAAAAAAAACTATTTTAAAATTTATGTGGACCCAAAAGGACCCTGAATATCCAAGGCAACCCTCAGCAAAAAGGACAAGGCTGAAAGTTATCACACTGCCCGACTTCAAACTATACAACAGGGCTACAGTAACGAAAACAGCATGGTACTGGTACAAGAACAGACAGATAGACCAATGGAACAGGATAGAGAACCCAGAAATAATGCTGCACACCTACAACCATCTGATCTTTGACAAACCTGACAAAAACAAGCAATAGGGAAATGATTCCCTATTTAATAAATGATGCTGGGATAACTGGCTGGCATTAGTTGAAAAAACTGGAACTGGACCCCTTCTTTACACCATATACAAAATCAATTCAAGATGGAATAAAAACTTAAATGTGAAATGCCAAACTATAAAAACCCTAGAAGAAAACCTAGGCAATATTATTCAGGACACAGACACTGACAAAGATTTCATGACCAAGATGCCAAAAGCAATTACAAAAAAAGCAAAAGTTGACAAATAGAACCCAATTAAACTAAAGCGTTTCTTCACAGCGCGTGCGCACGCACACAAACACACACACACACACAAAAAAACAAAACAACTATCAACAGAGTAAACAACCTACAGAAAGGGAGAAAATTTTTGCCATCAATCCGTCTAGCAAATGTCTAATATCCAGCATCTATAAAGAACTCAAACAAA
>NW_026668815.1:0-1172 GCF_009828535.3 Hylobates moloch | reverse complement strand
TGAAGGCACAGAACAGAAAGATGTTTCACAGAATGCTTCTGTGTAGTTTTTATTTGAAGATATTCCTTTTTCCACTATAGTCACTTTAGTGCTCCGAATGTCCCCATGCATTTTGTACAGAAACACTGTTTCAGAACTGCTCAATCAAAAGTAAGCTTCAACTGCGTTTGTTAATGCACAGAACAGAAAGAAGTGTCACAAAATGCTTCTGTGTAGTTTTTATTTGCCGATATACCTTTTTCCACTATAAGCCCCTTAGCGCTCAGAATGTCTACTTGCAGTTTCTACAGAAAGAGGTTTCAGAACTGCTCTATCAAAAGTAAGCTTCAACTCTCCTAGTTGAATGCACAGAACAGAAAGAAGTTGCACAGAATGCCTCTGTGTAGTTTTCGTTTGAAGATATTCCTTTTTCCACTATAGGCCCTTTTGTGCTCGGAATGTCCCCTTGCAGTTTCTACAGAAACTGTGTTTCAGAACTGCTCAATCAAAACAAAGCTTCAACTCTGCTAGTTGAATGCACAGAACAGAAAGATGTTTCACAGAATGCTTCTGTGTAGTTTTTATTTGAAGATATTCCTTTTTCCACTGTAGGCACCTTAGTGCTCGGAATGACCCCATGCAGTTTCAAGAGAAACAGTGTTTCAGAACTGCTCTATCAAAAATACGCTTCAACTCTCTTAGTTGAATGCACAGAACAGAAAGAAGTTTCACAGAATGCTTCTGTGTACTTTTTATTTGACGATAGTCCTTTTTCCACTATAGGCCCCTTAGTTCTCCAAATGTCCCCGTGCAGTTTCTACAGAAACAGTGTTTCAGAACAGCTCAATCAAAACTAAGCTTCAACTCTGTTAGTTGAATGCACAGAACAGTAAGAAGTTTCACAGAATGCTTCTGTGTAGTGTTTATTTGAAGATATTCCTTTTTCCAGTAAAGGACACCTAGTGCTCAAAATATCCCTTTCCAGTTTCTAAAAAAAGAGTGTTTCAGAACTGCTCAATCAAAACTAAGCTTCTACTCTGTTAGTTGAATGCACAGAATAGACAGAAGTTGCACAGAATGCTTCTGTGTAGTGTTTGTTTGAAGATATTCTTTTTTGCACTATACTACACTTAGCGCTCAGATTGTCCACTTGCAGTTTCTACAGAAAGAGTGTTTCAGAACTGCTCTATCAT
>NW_026668814.1:0-1173 GCF_009828535.3 Hylobates moloch | reverse complement strand
CTGTGTGTCCTTCACGGCAGCATCTGCTGGGGCAGAGCAAGGGGTTCGCCTCTTGAAAAGGTTCCCTGGGACCTCTCAGCCCCGCCAGCCCCTGCCCTGTTCCCAGATGGGGCCACTGAGATGCAGGGAGGGGCTGCGATGTCCCCGAGGTCCCACAGTGTGGGGTGAGATCATCTCACCCTGAGCCCCAGACCCTTCCCAGCCGGTGCCCCTTTCCCCATTGCTACGGAAACTTCGGGGCCCCCATCTCCCTCCTGGCTGGTCACCTCCTCCTCTCACTCACAGAGGTTTTCTTCCTGGGCGTCGGCAGCTGGGCTGGCCCTGGGGGAGGCACGGGAGCTTTAGGGGCAGTGGATGGGCAGGGGCGGGTGGGAGTCTGGGCTCTTCGGGCAGAATTACCTCCTCTGCAGGCCTCTGTCTATGGGCTCTGGCTCCACAGCCCCTGCAGGATGCTGGAAATCAGCTTTTCTCTGGGCTGAGGGAAGAAGGACAGAGCCTCAGCCCTGGGAACATTGGAGCCCCCTGCGCCCCACACGCAGCTCGAAGGTAAAACACTCTTGCCTCCATGTTCCAAATGCCTCATGAGACAGACAGAGCCCGAAGGACACTTTACATTTGTAGATGGGACTGAGCCCGGAGGACACTTTACATTTGTAGATGGGACTGAGCCCGGAGGACACTTTACATTTGTAGATGGGACTGAGCCCGATGGACACTTTACATTTGTAGATGGACTGACGTTAAGCGCTTTCTCCATTCGCCTGGTGAGAGATGCTGGAACAGTTTCTCAAAGCTGCATCTGCCCAGTGGTTTGGATTCTCCCTGGCTGTGCCCTGAGCCCACCCTCAGTCGGCCCACAGGGTCCCCCCATTCCCTACTCACCCGATGTCCAGCGTTTGCCGTGACGTCGATGTCGGAGGATGAGGAAGAGGAGGACGAGGAGAAGGAGCAGCAGGACGAAGGCCACCAAGACGCCGGTCACAACCCCCAGGTGCCTTCCCAGACCTTGAGCACGATGATGTCAGGAATGGGGGTGATGTCATTGAAATGAGCACCTACTGTATGCAGGTGACTGCTGGACCTTCCATTCACCACCTCCAACCCCCACAACAGTCGTGCAGCACAGAAACATCCACCCTACCCACTTTACAGATGAAAAACTGAGGCTCAGAG
>NW_026668813.1:0-1173 GCF_009828535.3 Hylobates moloch | reverse complement strand
TCCCGAGTAGCTGGGACTGCAGGCATGCACCACCATGCCCAGCTAATTTTTGTATTTTGGGTAGAGATGGGGTTTCGCCATGTTGGCCAGGCTGGTCTCGAACTCCAGACCTCAGGTGATCCACCTGCCTCGGCCTCCCAAAGTGCTGGAACTGCAGGCATGAGCCAGCATGCTCAGCCATCCTAAGTCTTTAAAATAGGACATGAAAGGAATTGAAGGGTTGGATATGGGTGGGGATGTAGATCTATACTATATTTATGGAATGTTTTCTTCCTTCGTGCTGAAAATTGTTCTTTGGACCTTGGGATGAAAAAAGAAAATATATGAAAAATAAGAATGTTATGAAAAGTCTAAGTATTCTGAAAAATACATTAGTATACTACTTTGTAATCATACCATATAAATATTTCAGCTATAAAAATTAATGCAAAATAAATTTTCTCCCAATATGTTAACTGCTTTAAAAAAAAGTATTGGCAAGATTGATTATATTCTTTCTTAAGAGGAAAGATAACTTTGAGTAATCACCAAGATGGTTTACCAACATACACCACATATACTGAGTATTACAGTCTTCACCAACATGAGTCAAATGCTAGCGTGTATAGGGTTGGTAGTATAAGCCTACCTGGTACCTTTTTGGTTTTGCTGATTAAATGGTGCTAATGAAGCCAGGGTTATAGACTTCATCTCTGTGGGAGTCACTTGTTCTTTGGAGTCATTAGGTATGCCACTAACTCTGCTCCACAGTTTTCCGAATGCAGTTTGTTCATTAAGAAAGGGAGGCTAGTACAGAGTAAAAATAGCTCAGCAAAAAGCCATCATCAGTACCCATGCCCTTAGCCTCCTGATCGGGGGAGGAGGGTCTGTAATGTCCAGGCTTTCAAACTCACATATACATTTTTATTATTAATCAGTGGAGGCTGCACTTAGAAATTTATTTCTTTGGACTTCTGCAATATTCTGCTTATAAAGTGTTTCTGTGGTTTCAACTGTAGATCCTTTTTTGCCTTTATCTCCAGACTCTTTTGTCTCAAGACTTTACTGTCTCAGAGAACTAAGGAAAGACTTGGCTCACTATATGCATTTGCAGAAGGTAATAAGGCTTTTTTTTATCACCATAAAGTGATCTCAACAAAGTGACAAATCTACAGTTTCAGAATTGAAACTAAA
>NW_026668812.1:0-1173 GCF_009828535.3 Hylobates moloch | reverse complement strand
GACAGGATCTTGCTCTGTCGCCCAGGCTGGAGTGCAGTGGCGCGATCTCGGCTCACTGCAAACTCTGCCTCCCGGGTTCAAGTGATTCTCCTGCCTCAGCCTCCGGAGTGGCTGGGATTACAGGGATGCGCCACCACGCCACGCTATTTTTTGTATTTTTAGTAGAGATGGGGTTTCACATTGTTGGCCAGGCTGGCCTCGAACTCCTGACCTCAGGTGATCCACCCATCTCAGCCTACCAAAGTGCTGGGATTACAGACATGAGCCACCTCGCCTGGCCTAGTGAGTAATTATTTTAATAGCACAGTAGGCCGGGCGCCGTGGCTCACACCTATAATCCCAGCACTTTGGAAGGCCGAGGTGGGTGGATCGCGAAGTCAGGAGACCGAGACTATGCTGGCTAACATGGTGAAACCCTGTCTTTACTAAAAATACAAAAAAAAAAATTAGCCGGGCATGGTGGCGTGCACCTGTAGTCCCAGCTACTCAGGAGGCTGAGGCAGGAGAATCGCTTGAACCTGGGAGATGCAGGTCGCAGTGAACCGAGATTGCACCATTGCACTCTAGCCTGGGCGACAGAGCAAGACTGTCTCAAAAACAAAAACAAACAAACAAAAAACCCAGTGTCCTCCCTGCAGAGGAGCAGGAGATCAAGGGGCCCGAGAATAAGGTGCTGACCCCCAGCACACACCCACAGAGCTGCCCCCTTCCCAACCAAGCTTTGGCCCAAAGGGAGGGTCCCAATGCCGGTCTTTGGAGTGGTTTCCCAGCGGGTTCACTATTCCCTATTCTCTCTCCAAGGCCAAAGCTAATAAACGAAGTGCTGATCTGCCTCCAAAGCCTCTCCCCAGCCTAATAGATAACAACAGATGTGTATTGTAGGATTCCATGTATGGGGGTCAAATGTATTTGCAGTTGAACATAAAAGCATAGAGGCTGGGCACGGTGGCTCGTGCCTGTAATCCCAGTACTTTGGGAGGCCAAGGCAGGAAGATTGCTTGAGCCCAGGAGTTCGAAACGAGCCTGGTCAACATAGTGAGACCTCGTCTCTACCAAAAATAAAAAAATTTTGCCAGGTGTGGTGGTGTGCACCTGTAGTCCCAGCTACTTGAGAGGCTAAGATGGGAGGATCACTTGAGCCGAGGAGCTGGGGCTGCAGGGAGCTGTGATCGC
>NW_026668811.1:0-1173 GCF_009828535.3 Hylobates moloch | reverse complement strand
GGGCATCCAGGGCCTGGCCAGGTGAGCTGTCCCCTCTCACCTTCCTGACCCCGGCCCCTGAGACCACTGTTCCAACCGTGTCCCCTGCCTCCAGGTTTTTCCGCCAACTAGACCGGGACGGGAGCAGATCCCCGGACGCTGATGAGTTCCGGCAGGGTCTGGCCAAACTCGGGCTGGTGCTGGACAAGGCGGAGGCAGAGGGTGTGTGCAGGAAGTGGGAGCGCGACGGCAGCGGGATGCTGGATCTGGAGGAGTTCCTTCAGGCGCTGCGGGTGAGCCCCCATCAAACAATCAAGGCGTGTGCCCTGGGCATGGGGTGACAGAGGATGCTGAGATGCGGAGACGGGACTCCTCCCGAAGAGCTGCTGTTAAGAGGTGCCTGCTGGGGCACAGCGTCTTGGGGGTTTGGGTCTGCTACCCACCACCCCCAGTCACCACCTCCTGTCCCAGCCCCCCATGTCCCAGGCCCGGGAGGCAGTCATCGCAGCTGCATTTGCCAAGCTGGACCGCAGTGGGGACGGCGTCGTGACGGTGGACGACCTCCGTGGGATGTACAGTGGCCGTGCCCACCCCAAGGTGCGCAGTGGGAAATGGACCGAGGACGAGGTGCTGCGCCGCTTCCTGGACAACTTCGACTCCTCTGAGAAGGACGGGCAGGTAGGTGGGTGGCTGCGCGGGGGGGGCCCCCTCCCTAGGCAGTTCCTCGGCCGTGCCCCCTCACTGCCCTCTGTTCCCAGGTCACACTGGCGGAATTCCAGGACTACTACAGCGGCGTGAGCGCCTCCATGAACACGGATGAGGAGTTTGTGGCCATGATGACCAGTGCCTGGCAGCTGTGAGCAGCTCCGGCTCAGCCCTGCTGCCCTGGCCTGTCACTCCCAACCCCCGCCGGAGACCTCCCTTCCCTGGGCCCCTTCTCTCCTGGGTAGCCACACCACACAGCAGGGAGGGGCAGGTGGGGGAGTGGAGGCTGCAGGACTGGCTAGACCAGGTCCCTGTTGGGCCACCAGGCGGAGGTGGGACAAAGGTCCTAACAGGAGTCACTGGCTCAGGACCCCAGGGAGAAACGCTCTCCCCACCCACGCCATGCTGACCCGAGGCCTCGAAGCCCCTGCGGATGCCCCCACCGAGGTCCCCCGATCCCCCCACCCGGACTGCTGCTCCCCGCCCCTC
>NW_026668810.1:0-1173 GCF_009828535.3 Hylobates moloch | reverse complement strand
TCAATATTTATTTTTCACTTTTCCACCAGATTTCCTAGAATAATAAAGTTCAATTCCCTCCGATGAGCATTCATTATTCTTTTTTATTTTTTTTTGAGACGGAGTCTCACTCTGTCTGCTAGAGCTAGAGGGCAGTGGTCTGATCTCAGCTCATTGTAGCCTCTGCCTCCTGGGTCATTATTCTTACAGTAAGAAAAAATGAATGTTACTAAGTATCTTCTCTGTCCTAGATCAACTAAGTATATACAAGGTGCCAAATACATTTAATAAAATGTTTTATCCATTCATAGGTTTTTGCAGTAAATTTTTTTCTGATTTCATTGTCTTATAGTCTCCACTAATAGTTTTGGTGTGAATTTATACTCTAAAGGAAAGGTAACAACCTTATACAATCTCAGAGCTTAAGTACTATCCACATGCTAATGCTTACAATCATACACCTCCAGTTGTGTGGTCTCCCTGAGTTCTGCGCATCCCTCTTGGGTATCTAACAAACATCTCACAGTTAACAAAACCACTGATTTCTAATCAATCCCAGGGACCCTCCGCCAGGCCTGTTCCTCTCTCAGAGTTCCTTTTCTCACTTAGTGACACTATCATCCCACCAAACCTCGCTATCATCTTTCTTCTGTCTCCCAAATTTCCAATCCATTAATGAATCCCAATAACCCCGCTTCCAATATTTGTCTAAATCTATGTACTTCTCAGCTTATCCACTCTTATTATTCTAGTTCCGATTATGTGATCTTCTGTCTGTGTTACTTTCTTTTTCCATTCTTGCATGCAGGGCCCAGTTTTCATAGTAAAGTCCTCATAAAACATAGATTAAATTGTATCAACTTCTGCTTGCAGTTTTTATTTATTAAATTTGTGATGTATTTTTATTTATTTATTTATTTTGAGACAGAGTCTTGCTCTGTCACCCAGGCTGGAGTGCAGTGGCACCATCTTGGCTCATTGCAATCTCCGTCTCCTGGGTTCAAGCGATTCTCCTTCCTCAGCCTCCTGAGTAGCTGATATTACAGGAATGTGCCACCACGCTCGGCTAACTTTTGTATTTTTAGTAGAAACGGGGTTTCACCGTGTTGGCCAGGCTGCTCTCAAACTCCTGATTTCAAGTGATCCACCCACCTCAGCTTCCCAAAGTGCTGAGATTACAGGCATGAGCCACTG
>NW_026668809.1:0-1173 GCF_009828535.3 Hylobates moloch | reverse complement strand
GAACTCCCATTCACAATTGCTTCAAAGAGAATAAAATACCTAGGAATCCAACTTACAAGGGATGTGAAGGACCTCTTCAAGGAGAACTACAAACCACTGCTCAATGAAATCAAAGAGGATACAAACAAATGGAAGAACATTCCATGCTCATGGGTTGGAAGAATCAATATCGTGAAAATGGCCATACTGCCCAAAGTAATTTATAGATTCAATGCCATCACCATCAAGCTACCAATGACTTTCTTCACAGAATTGGAAAAAACTACTTTAAAGTTCATATGGAACCAAAAAAGAGCCCGCATTGCCAAGTCAATCCTAAGCCAAAAGAACAAAGCTGGAGGCATCACGCTACCTGACTTCAAACTATACTACAAGGCTACAGTAACCAAAACAGCATGGTACTGGTACCACAACAGAGATATAGATCAATGGAACAGAACAGAGCCCTCAGAAATGATGCCGCATATCTACAACTATTTGATCTTTGACAAACCTGACAAAAACAAGAAATGGGGAAAGGATTCCCTATTTAATAAATGGTGCTGGGAAAACTGGCTAGCCATATGTAGAAAGCTGAAACTGGATCCCTTCCTTACACCTTATACAAAAATTAATTCAAGATGGATTAAAGACTTATATGTTAGACCTAAAACCATTAAAATCCTACAAGAAAACCTAGGCAATACCATTCAGGACATAGGCGTGGGCAAGGACTTCATGTCTAAAACACCAAAAGCAATGGCAACAAAAGCCAAAATTGACAAATGGGATCTCATTAAACTAAAGAGCTTCTGCACAGCAAAAGAAACTACCATCAGAGTGAACAGGCAACCTACAGAATGGGAGAAAATTTTTGCAACCTACTCATCTGACAAAGGGCTAATATCCAGAATCTACAATGAACTCAAACAAATTTACAAGAAAAAAACAAACAACCCCATCAAAAAGTGGGCAAAGGACATGAACAGACACTTCTCAAAAGAAGACATTTATGCAGCCAGAAAACACATGAAGAAATGCTCATCATCACTGGCCATCAGAGAAATGCAAATCAAAACCACAGTGAGATACCATCTCACACCAGTTAGAATGGCCATCATTAAAAAATCAGGAAACAACAGGTGCTGGAGAGGATGTGGAGAAATAGGAACACTTTTACACTGTTGGTGGGAC
>NW_026668808.1:0-1174 GCF_009828535.3 Hylobates moloch | reverse complement strand
TCGTCATTTCGTTATTTCATTTCATTTCATCTTTTCATCTCGTCATTCATTTCATTTCATCAATTCATCATTTCATTTATTTCATCATTTCATTTCATTACATCATTTCACTTCATTTCATCATTTCATTCCATCATTTCATGTCATTTATTCATTTCATCATTTCATTCCATCATTTCATGTCATTTATTCATTTCATCATTTCATTTCATCATTTCCTCATTTCATTTCACCATTTCATCATTTCATCATTTCATCATTCCATTTCATCTCATTTCATTTCATTTCACCATTTCACTTCCCCTCATTTCATCATTTCATCTCATGATTTCATTTCATCTCATCATTTCATTTCGTCTGATCATTTCATTTCATCTTTTCACCTCGTCATTTCCTTTTATCATTTCATTTCATTTCAACTTTACGTCTAGTCAGTTCATTTCATTTCATCAATTCATTTCATCAGTTCGTCATTTCATCATATCATTTCATTATTTCACCGTTTCTCTTCATTTCATCATTTGATATCATTTCTTCATTTCATCATTTCATCTTTTCATTTCATGTCTTCATTTCACTTCATCATTTCATCTCATGATTTCATTTCATTTTCTCATTTTATTTCATCATTTCATCATTTCATTCCATCATTCTATTTCATCATTTCATCTCTTCATTTCATTTCATCATTTCATTTCATCTCATCATTTCATTATTTCACCATTTCATTTCATCTCATCATTTCATTTCATCATTTTATCATTTCAAATCATTTCATCATTTCCTTTCTTCATTTCATCATTTCATCAATTCATTTCATTTCATCATTTAATTTCATCATTTCTTCATTTAATTTCATCATTTCATCTCATTTCACCATTTCATTTCATTCATTTCATTTCCTCATTGCATTTCAACATTTCATCATTTCATCTCAACATTTCATTTCGTTTCATCATTTCACCACGTCTTATCATTTCATCATTTCATCTCATGATTTCATTTCATCTCACTGTTTCATTTCATCTTATTTCATCTTTTCATCTCATCATTTCATCTCATCATTTCATTTCATCATTTCATTTCACCTTTTAATCTCATTTCATTTCATCATTTCATTTATTTCATCATTTATTTCATCATATCACTTCATTTCATCATTTTATTTCATCAC
>NW_026668807.1:0-1174 GCF_009828535.3 Hylobates moloch | reverse complement strand
AGAGCTGATGGCCAAGAAATAGTTAATAAAATAATGGACGATGGGCGCCTTCTACTGAGCACCCGCTAATGGTGAATGAGTAGAGGACTTTCCCTGTGGAGATTCAGTGACCTGCTGGGTGCTGCTGAGCTGTGAGGAAGATCAGGTCTGGCTGCAGTGGTGAGGCTGTGACTCAAATCAATCGCTGCTCAGGCTCACAGGACCTTCACCAGCTTAGTCCCAGGGTGGCAAGGATTTTAAACCCCCCACGTCCATTTCCTCGTCTGTAAGATGCAAATAAGAGTCACCCCTGCCTCAAGGGATGGAGCTGTGTAATGCCCGGAACAGTGCCTGCTGCACAGAGGGGCTTGCTGCCAGCTCCCTCTCCCTCCTTGTCTCTTACCTGCCTGCTGCCTGGGACAGGATGAAGAGGGGCCTTTGTGTTGCCCCAACCCTAGCTGCCCCCTAAGGGCTCACCTGATCTGCCAGAGGAGTTCCTTCAGGAAGAACCAGGGCAGCTTCTGCCCCTAGAGGGCCAATGCCCTAGGTAAGTGCAGTCCTCTGGCCCCAGCCTGGTCCAGCTCTGGGTAGAGGGTGCCCAGTTGTGCAATCCAGGCCGGGGCAGCCAAGTCCTGATCTTGGTATTCAGGGCTGAGCCTGGAGAGGGCTTGTGATGCCTGACTCTGTATCTCTCTCTGGCCCCATGCCTTGGTAGCTGTGATGTGTCACTGCTTTGGGTTACCTGATCTGGCTGTGCCAGATGGACACGAAGGAAATAGAAGACTCGGAATTAGAAGACGTGAGTGGGCTTTGGCCCCAGCCTCCTACCCCACTCCCTGCCCTGGGCTGCCTGTGACCAACCTTCTTGCCTCTGCAGGCACAGTGGACAGCCCTGCTGGAGACCTGATCCTCAGTGTCCTTAACCCCCTCCAGATACCGGTGGCCTAGGGGAGGTCCTCAAAGACCGGTGGGATATCGACCTCGATCAGTATCCAGGCTGTTGACACCGTTGCCAGAACGAATTTAAGGACAAGTCAGAAAGTCATGAACGTAGGGAGATTTCTTGCAGAGTAAAAGGACTCACTCAAGAAGGGGAATGTCGGGGTCCTCAAGAGAGTGTCTTATGCCCTACAAGGTTTGGGGCTGACCTTTATGGGCTTCTTTAACTAAAGAGGGGTATATTCATGAAGATTCC
>NW_026668806.1:0-1174 GCF_009828535.3 Hylobates moloch | reverse complement strand
CTTTTGATTGAGCAGTTCTGAAACACTCTTTCTGTAGAAACTGGAAGAGGATATTATGAGCACTAGGGGGCCTTTTGTGGAAAAAGGAATATCTTCAAATAAAAACAAAACAGAAGCATTCTGTGAAACTTCTTACTGTTCTGTGCATTCAACTAACAGAGTTGAAGCTTACTTTTGATTGAGCAGTTCTGAATCACTGCTTCCGTAGAAACTGCACGGGGACATTCGGAGCACTAATGGGTCTACAGTGGAAAAAGGAATGTCTTCAATAAAAAAACTACACAAAAGCATTCTGTGAAACTTCTTACTGTTCAGTGCATTGAACTAACAGAGTGGAAGCTTACTTTTGATAGAGCAGTTCCGAAACACTCTTTCTCTGAAAACTGCAAGCGGACATTCTGAGCGCTAAATGGCTTAAAGTGGAAAAAGGAATGTCTTCAAATTAAAACTACACAGAAGCATTCTGTGAAACTGCTTTCTGTTCTGTGCATAAAACTAACAGAGTTGAAGCTTACTTTTGTTTGAGCACTTCTGAAACACTCTTTCTGTAGTAACTGCAAGTGAACATTTGGAGCGCTAAATGGCCTATAGAGGAAAAAAGAATATCTTCAAATAAAAAGTGCACAGACGCATTCTGTGACACTACTTTCTGTTCTGTGCATTGAACTAACAGAGTTGAAGCTTACTTTTGATAGAGCAGTTCTGAAACACTCTTTCGTAGAAACTGCAAGTGGTCATTCTGAGTGCTAAAGGGCTTATAGTGGAGAAAGGAATGTCTTCAAATAAAAACTACACAGAAGCATGGTGTGAAACTTCTTTCTGTTCTGTGCATTCAACTAACAGAGGTGAAGCTTACTTTTGATTGAGCAGTTCTGAAACACTCTTTCTGTATAAACTGCAAGTGGACATTCTGAGCGCTAAAGGTCTTATAGTGAAGAAGGAATGTCTTCAAATAAAAACTACACAGAAGCACTCTGTGAAACTTCTTCCTGTTCTGCGCATTCAACCAACAGAGTTGAAGCTTACTTTTGATTGAGCAGTTCTGAAACACTCTTTCTGTAGAAACTGCAAGGGAACATTCAGATCGCTAAATGGCCTCTAGGGGAAAAAGGAATTTCTTCAAATAAAAACTGCACAGAAGCATCCTGTGAAACTGCTTTCTGTTCTGTGCATT
>NW_026668805.1:0-1174 GCF_009828535.3 Hylobates moloch | reverse complement strand
CTTTCTGTAAAAACTGCAGGTGGATAATCCGAGCGCTAAGGGGTCTATATTGGAAAAAGGACTATCTTAAAATAAAAACTACACAGAAGCATTCTGTGAAATTTCTTTCTGTTCAGTGCATTCAACTAACAGAGTTGAACTTCACTTTTGATGGAAAAGTTTTGAAACACTCTCTCTGAGGAAACTGCAAGTGGACATTCGGAGGGCTAAGGGGCCTATAGTGGAAAAAGGAATGTCTTCAAATAAAAACTACACAGAAGCATTCTGTGAAACTCCTTTCTCTTCTGTGCATTCTACTAACAGAGTTGAACTTTACTTTTGATTGAGCAGTTCTGACACAGTCTATCTGTAGAAACTACAAGTGGACATTCAGAGCGCTAAGGGGCCTAGAGTGGAAAAAGGAATATCTTCAAATAAAAACTACACAGAAGCATTCTGCGAATCTTATTTCTGTTCTATGCATTTAATTAACAGTGGTGAACCATGCTTTTGATTGAGAAGTTCTGAAGCACTCTTTCTGTGGAAACTACAAATGATCATAGAGAATGCTAAGGGACCTATAGTGGAAAAAGGAATATCTTCAAATAAAAACTACACAGAACCATTCTGTGAAACTTCTTTCTGTTCTGTGCATTCGACTAACAGAGTTGAACTTCACTTTTGATGGAAAAGTTCTGAAACACTCTTTCTGTGGAAACTGCAAGTGGACATTCGGAGGGCTAAGGGGCCTATACTGTAAAAAGGAATGTCTTCAAATAAAAACTACACAGAAGCATTCTGTGAAACTTCTTTCTCTTCTGTGCATCCTACAAACAGAGTTGAACCTTACATTTGGTAGAGCAGTTCTGAAACTCTTTTTCTGTAGAAACTGCAATTGGACATGCGGAGCGCAAAGGGGCATTTAGTGGAAAAACGAATATCTTCAAATAAAAACTACACAGAAGCATTCTGTGAAACTTCTTTCTTTTCTGTGCATTCTACTAACAGAGTTGAACTTTAGTTTTGATTGAGTACTTCTGAAACACTCTTTCTGTAGAAATTGCAAGTGGACATACGGAGTGCTAAGCACCTATAGTGGAAAAAGGAATATCTTCAAATAAAAACTGCAAAGAAGCAGTCTGTGAAACTCCTTTCTGTTCTATGCATTCAACTAACAGAGTTGAACCTTAGTTTT
>NW_026668804.1:0-1174 GCF_009828535.3 Hylobates moloch | reverse complement strand
AAAAAAAAAAAAAAAAAAAAAGGAGTTTTCTCCATAAGAAATGATGATCAAGTAAGGAGTTAAAGTCATAGGAGTGGACATTGCCGTCTACATTCTGCTTGCTCATATTCATGTAGATTAGGAGTGAAATGAGTAGGCCAGGTCATGGGCCGAGGAAAGCGGGGGAGGAGGGGCAGAGACGTGCAGCATTGGCTGGCTGCTTTATTGGAGATTGGGGTCAGCTTCTATACCGTATGCCACTGTTGGTGGGTGGCTCTTTCCCTTAGGCTTCCTTTCTTCCATGGAGAACTCAGAGTCACCTGCTTGGCCAGCACTTCTATGTATGTCAGAAGAGCAGACTCAAACAGTGACTCAGGAGTTCCCTCTGTGGGCTGCACATTAAATTTCAATAATATCAATACCCAGGTCTTAACTCCCAGGGATTATAGTATGTCCGGTCTGGGGTGGGCGTCCTATCATTTGCATTTTAAAAATGCTTCTAGCCAGGCATGGTGGCTCACACTTGTAATCCCAGCACTTTGGGAGGCTGAGGTGGGCAGATCACGAGGTCAAGAGCTTGAGACCATCGTGGCCAACATGGTGAAACCCTGAATCTACTAAAAATACAAAAATTCGCTGGGAGTGGTGGTGCACACCTGTAGTCCCAGCTACTTGGGAGGCTGAGGCAGGAGAATCGCTTGAACCTGGGAGGTAGAGGTTGCAGTGAGCTGAGATTGCGCCACTGCACTCCAGCCTGGTGACAGAGCGAGACTCTGTCTCAGAAAAAAAAAAAATGCTTCCCAGGTGATTCCACTGTGCAACCATGGTTGAGAACCACTCAGTTAACATCATAAACTTTGTAGGTGAGTGCAGTTTACACAGCAGTGCAAGGAGGCAGGATCTGCCATCACCCCCCCACTTTGTCTGTAGGATGCAAGTTGGGGCATTGATCCCGTCCTGCCCACTGCGGCCCACAGGCTAGTGCTGTGTACATAACAGATGTGGAATACTCGGGTCCCAACTGACTCTCCTCACTTCATGTCTATTTCCTGATATTCCCACAGCTCTGTGAAGTGGGGATAACAACACCCACACATCTCAGAGCTGTGAGCAATCCCTGCACTTAGAGACCACGTTGGATCAGTGAAGTGGCTCAGGGAAAGCCAGTTTCTTCTGTGTCCCCATTGTCCCTTGT
>NW_026668803.1:0-1174 GCF_009828535.3 Hylobates moloch | reverse complement strand
AAAAATGGAATGCAGTGGAATGGAGAGGATTGGAGTGGAGAAGAGTGAATTTGAAGGAATGGAATGCAATGGAATGAAGTGGAGAGGAGTGCAGTGGATTCTAGTGCAAAATAATGGAATGGAACACAATGGAATGGAATGGAATGGAACGGAATAGAATGGAATACAATGGAAAGGAATGGAAAAAATTGCAGTGGAGTGTAGTGTAGTGGAAAGGAAAAGAAAGAAAGAGAGTGGAATGGAGTGTTGTGGAGTGGAATGGAATGGAATGGAGTGGAATGGAATGCAATGGAATGCAAAGGAATATAATGGAATGGAGTTCACTGGAATGGAGGCGAATGGGAAGGAATGGAATACAGTGGATTGGAAAGAACTGGAGTGGAGAAGAGTGCACTTGAATTGAATGGAATGGAATGGATTCGAATGTAGTGGAGTGGACTGTAGTAGAAAAGACTGGAATGGAATGGAATGGAATAGAATGGAATGGAACGGAATGGAATGGAATGGAAAAAAGGGCAGCGGAGTGTAGTGGAGTTCAATGGAGAAGAAAGGAATGGAGTGGATTGGAATGGAGTGGAATGGAATGGAATTGGTTGGAATGGTATGGAATGGAATGGTATGGAGTGGACTAGAATGGAGGTGAATGCGAAGGAATGGAATGCAGTGAAGTGCAGAGGAGTGGAGTGGAGAGGGGTGGATTTGAATGCAATGCAATGGAATGGAATGAAATGGATTTGAGTAGAGTGGAGTGGATTCTAGTGGAAAAGAAAGGAATGGAACTGAATGGTTTGGAATGGAATGGACTGGAATGGAATGGAATGAAATGGAATGGAATGGAATGGAATGCAATGGAATGGAATGGAATGGAATGGAATGGAATGGAATGGAATGGAATGGAATGGAATTCAATGGAATGGAATGGAATGGAAAATAATTTCAGTGGATTGCAGTGGAGTGCAACAGAGAATAAAGGAAGCTAGTGAAGTGTAGTGGAATGGAGTGGAATGGAATGGAATGGAATGGAATGGAATGGAATGGAATGGAATACATTGGAATGGAAGGGAGTGGACTGGAATGGAGGCGAATGGGAAGGAATGGAATGTAGTGGAGTGGAGCGGTTTGGAGTGGAGAAGAGTGAATTGGAATGGAATGGAATGGAATGAAGTGGAGAGGA
>NW_026668802.1:0-1174 GCF_009828535.3 Hylobates moloch | reverse complement strand
CACCTTCTCAGACTCGCTTGCCCACGTGGGCAGAGCCACACACAAGCCCTCCCACAACCAACTACACACCTCTCCTCTCTCATGCACTCACAATCTAAGTTAGGAGTCACAAACCCAAGTAACCAAGGAGTGGGGCTGATCATGGAGAGGAGGAGTGGACTTGCTGAGGTGGGGCCTGAGGAACACAAGAGGGTGCATATCCCATCACTAGAAGATAGCTGCTACCCCCAGCAAACAACTGACCAGACACCCACCCAATTTCTTTGCCTTGCAAACTGATCCTCCCAATAATACCCTGGAAATCAGAACAATGTCAGCACTCGAACCCAGACTTCAATAACCTACACTAGGCCCTAGTCAACAACATTATCTTCTAGGCTGGCCTCTCTTCACAGACCAGGTCAGGGAAGGACTTACAACACCAGGCCACTAGGGAGACTCTCGTGGAGGTAGCATGTCATTCTTAGCCTCTACTGGCTGATTGCTCATTCATTCATTCAGCCAAAACATAACACCTGCCTACAAGCATCTGTGCCCATACACTTGGCCTTCCTTCATGTTACCAAGGATAAACTGTCCTGGCTCTTTTTTTTTTTCTTTTTTGTTTTTGAGATGGAGTCTTGCTCTGTCACCCAGGCTGGAGTGCAGTGGCACGATCTCGGCTCACTGCAAGCTCCACCTCCTGGGTTCACGCCATTCTCCTGCCTCAGCCTCCCAAGTAGCTGGGACTACAGGTGCCCGCCACCACGCCCAGCTAATTTTTTTGTATTTTTAGTAGAGACGGGGTTTCAGTATGTTAGCCAGGGTGGTCTCGATCTCCTGACCTCATGATCTGCCTGCCGCGGCCTCCCAAAGTACTGGGATTACAGGCATGAGCCACCGTGCCCCGCCTGTCCTGGCTCTTATCTGAAGCCAGTCTCTCCACTTGTGTTCTAGGTGCCATCCCCTTTCACCTATCCAAGGACATCATTCCAGCGTCTCCCCGCAGTTTTCTGCATTGTCCCCACCCCCAACATCATTCTTATCAATACAAAAACATGCTGTGGTGACATCTATCTTTACATAACAATCACCACCACCCTCTCTCGAACCTACATTCCCAGTAATAACCTACACTAGGCCCTAGTCTACAGAACTGTTTAGAACAGAAAAGGAACTGGTTTATGACAGCACA
>NW_026668801.1:0-1174 GCF_009828535.3 Hylobates moloch | reverse complement strand
TTTTTTTTTTTTTTTTTGAGAGATGGGGTCTTGCTATGTTTCCCAGGCTGATCTCAAACGGTTGGGCTAAAGCGAGCCTCCTGCCTCAACCTCCCAAAGTGCTAGGATTACAGGCGTGAGTCACTGTGCCCGGTTTTGGCATAGACTTTTAAGTGAGATTATTGAGGCAAGAGATACGGGCATCTTTAAGACTGTGTATTCACATTACTAAAATTTGTACCTGTTTACACTCTAATATACTAGTACATGCAGTGTCAATTTTAGCACACTTTCTTCAATAGCAATTGATTATCTCAGTCCTTTGTTCATTTATTTATTTATTTATTTATTTTGAGATGGAGTCTCCCTCTGTTGCCCAGGCTGGAGTGCAGTGGCATGATCTTGGCTCGCTGCAACCTCTACCTCTGGGGTTCAAGCAATTCTCCCTGCCTCAGCCTTGCGAGCAGCTGGGATTACAGGCACCCAGCACCACGTCCAGCTAATTTTTGTATTTTTTGTAGTAGGGATGGGGTTTCACCATGTTGGCCAGGCTGATCTCGAACTCCTCACCTCAAATGATCCACCCGACTTGGCCTCCCAAAGTGTTGGGGTTACAGGAGTGAGCCACTGCCCTGGCCTAATTATCTTAGTCCTTTGAAGAGTCACTTAGGACATTTAAAATCATGTAAATGTGGGGTGAGCGGGCCCCATTGTGTTAGGATTAGGGTGGAACAAGTTCACTTACAAAATAAGTTTTGCACAAGTTTTCTCCCTCTTGGAATGCTGATATGGTTTGGGGAGGAGTCAATTTATTTACACAGGGGCCCAGGTGTCTTCTGGGAGTTAATAACTACTAGTCCCAATTCCCCCTTCAAAAAACACTTGTGGAGGCCGGGCATGATGGCTCATGCCTGTAATCCTAGCATTTTGGGAGGCTGAGGCAGCCGGATCACCTGAGATCAGGGGTTCGAGACCAGCCTGGCCAACATGGTGAAACCCCGTCTCTACTAAAAGTACAAAAATTAGCCAAGTGTGGTGGCATGCACCTGTAGTCCCAGCTACTCCGGAGGCTGAGGCAGGAGAACTGCTTGAAGCCAGGAGACAGAGTTTGCAGTGAGCCGAGATTGTGCCACTGCACTCCAGCCTGGGCAACAGAGCGAGACTCTGTCTCAAAACAAACAAACAAACAAAAAAC
>NW_026668800.1:0-1174 GCF_009828535.3 Hylobates moloch | reverse complement strand
CCAAAACAGCATGGTACTGGTACCACAACAGAGACATAGATCAATGGAACAGAACAGAGCCCTCAGAAATGATGCCGCATAGCTACAACTATCTGATCTTTGACAAACCTGACAAAAACAAGAAATGGGGAAAGGATTCCCTATTTAATAAATGGTGCTGGGAAAACTGGCTAGCCATATGTAGAAAGCTGAAACTGGATCCCTTCCTTACACCTTATACAAAAATTAATTCAAGATGGATTAAAGACTTATATGTTAGACCTAAAACCATTAAAATCCTACAAGAAAACCTAGGCAATACCATTCAGGACATAGGCGTGGGCAAGGACTTCATGTCTAAAACACCAAAAGCAATGGCAACAAAAGCCAAAATCGACAAATGGGATCTCATTAAACTAAAGAGCTTCTGCACAGCAAAAGAAACTATCATCAGAGTGAACAGGCAACCTACAGAATGGGAGAAAATTTTTGCAACCTACTCATCTGACAAAGGGCTAATATCCAGAATCTACAATGAACTCAAACAAATTTACAAGAAAAAAACAAACAACCCCATCAAAAAGTGGGCAGAGGACATGAACAGACACTTCTCAAAAGAAGACATTTATGCAGCCAAAAAACACATGAAGAAATGCTCATCATCACTGGCCATCAGAGAAATGCAAATCAAAACCACAGTGAGATACCATCTCACACCAGTTAGAATGGCCATCATTAAAAAATCAGGAAACAACAGGTGCTGGAGAGGATGTGGAGAAATAGGAACACTTTTACACTGTTGGTGGGACTGTAAACTAGTTCAACCATTGTGGAAGTCAGTGTGGCGATTCCTCAGGGATCTCGAACTAGAAATACCATTTGACCCAGCCATCCCATTACTGGGTATATACCCAAAGGACTATAAATCATGCTGCTATAAAGACACATGCACACGTATGTTTATTGCGGCACTATTCACAATAGCAAAGAGTTGGAACCAACCCAAATGTCCAACAACGATAGACTGGATTAAGAAAATGTGGCACATATACACCATGGAATACTATGCAGCCATAAAAAATGATGAGTTCGTGTCCTTTGTAGGGACATGGATGAAACTGGAAAACATCATTCTCAGTAAACTATCACAAGGACAAAAAACCAAACACCGCATGTTCTCACTCATAGGTGGGAA
>NW_026668799.1:0-1174 GCF_009828535.3 Hylobates moloch | reverse complement strand
ACTGTTCTCTACACTCCTTTCCAAACTCTGCATTCTATTCCTTCCCATTCACCTGCATTCCAGTCCATTCCATTCCATTGCACTACACCCCACTCCCTTCTTTTTTTTCCATTCCACTCAACTGCACTCTATTCCATTCCATTCCATTCTACTCCACCCAACTCGTTTCCAATCCATTCCATTCCATTCTATTCCATTCCAATCCAATCCACCTGATTCCACTCTACTTCCCTCCACTCCACTCCACTCCATTCCGTTACTTCACATTCTACTCCACTCCACTCCACTCCTCTCCATACCATTCAATTCCAATGCACTACAATCCACTGCACTCTATTCCATTCCATTCCGTTGCATTCCATTCCATTCAATTGAAGTCCACTCTTCTCCACTCCACTCCTCTCTACTCCACCATATTCAATTCCTTACCATTCACCTCCATTCCAGTACAGTACATTCCATTCCATTCCTTTCCATTCCATTCCACTCCATTCCACTGCACTCCATTCCCTTCCTTTCTTCTCCTTTCAGCTCCACTACACTCCGCTGCACTTTCTCCATTCCATTGCTTTCCACTCTATTCCATTCCATTCCCTTCCGTTCCATTCCATTACTTTCCATTCCATTCCATTCCTTTCCATTCCATTCCATTGTTTTCAACTAGAATCCACTCCACTACACTCCAATCAATTCCATTCCATTCCATTCAATTCAAATGCACTCTAGTCCACTTCACTCCTCTCCAATCCACTGTATTCCATTCCTTCCCATTCGCCTCCGTTCCAGTATACTCCATTCCATTCCATTCCGTTCCAATCCATTCCATTCCATTCCATTTCACTCCATAACACTGAAATCCACTCCATACCTTTCTTCTCCATTCAACTACACTACACTCCACTGCACTTTTTTCCTTTCGATTCCATTCCATTCTATTCCGTTCCGTTACATTCCATTTCATTCCATTCCATTTTTCCACTAGAATAGACTCCACTCCACTCCGCTTCATTCCATTCCATTCAAATTCACTCTTCTCCCCTCCACTCCTCTCCTCTCCACTGCATTCCATTCCTTCCCATTCGCCTCCATTACAGTCCACTCTATTCCATTCCATTCTTTTCCTTTCCATGCCATTTCATTCCAATGCATTCTACTCCACTACATTCCCTTCCTT
>NW_026668798.1:0-1174 GCF_009828535.3 Hylobates moloch | reverse complement strand
AACAGACAAAGACTTTCCTCTCTTGACTATGATCAAATGGGTGTTTTCAACTTAACTGTGCAGTATATCATAACTTTGAGTAGGACTTCCTTTTATGGCCTGGAGGCTGCATAGAATAATAGTTAAACACATAAGTTATGGTTTCAGGAAAATTTGAATTCAAATGCTGCATATCTACTTACTAGTTCCACAGCCTTGAGCAAGTTACTTAACTGTTTCACATCTAAGCTCCCCCATCTTTAAAATGGGAGAAATGCTATTGCCTACCTTGTAAGTAATTTTGAGGATTAGTTGAGGACTCAATGATGTCAGCCAGTTATTAGTCATTATGTGCGGGGATCATGAGGGACTGTATAAGCCAGAGTTCTTCTGAGAAACAGAACCATTAGGAGACATATATGAGAGAGAGACTTATTTCAAGGAATTAGCTTATGCAATAGTGGGAGCTAACCAGTCTACATCCGTAGGGCAAGCTGGCAGACTGGAAAGTCAGTTGTGTTGGTGTTGCAGTCTTGAGTCGGTAGGCTGGGAACTCGGGCGGGATTTGTATGTTGCAGTCGTGAGTCAGAATCGCTGCTTTCTTGGGAAATCTCAGTCTTAGCTCTGAAAACCTTCAACTGATTGAATGAGGCCTACCCACATTATGGACACAAATATGCTCTACTTAAAGTCAACTGATTTAAATGTTAATCACATCTAAAAATATTTTCATAGCGACATATAGACTGGCATTTGATGAAACAACTAGGTGCCATAGCCTCACCAAATTGACACATAAAATTAACTATCACAGGGACACAATAAATATGCCCATCCGCACCCACATTCTTCGCACAGAAACAAGACACAAGAGTTGCAGATTGGAAAGTGCAACTCTAACCTGTATGACAGATAAAGACTAGAATGGAAGCTGTGGTTTGTATTTGCAGGATTCAACGGTTTCAGGTACTCCCACCCTCAACCCTCTGGCAGGTAGATTCACACAACCAACCCAGGCAGTGGTGCCACATAAGACTTACAGCATGGAGAAGCTGGCAAGAACTCACATTTCTGCTGATGAGTTAACATCAGAGAGGACAAAAAGAAAGAGCTAGTATTTTTTCTGAAATTTTCCAACCAGATAAGGCCCTCCTCCTTGCTAAGGTAGAGAAAGTGATGCCACAGGTGAAGCCCC
>NW_026668797.1:637-1174 GCF_009828535.3 Hylobates moloch | reverse complement strand
TCGTGGAAAAAGGAATATCTTCAAATAAAAACTGCACAGAAGCATTCTGTGAAACTTCCTTCCATTCTGTGCATTCAAGTAACAGAGTTGAACCTTACTTTTGATTGAGCAGCTCTGAAACACTTTCTGTAGAAATTGCAAGTGGACATACAAAGTGTTAAGGGACCTATAGTGCAAAAAGGAATATCTTCAAATAAAAACTACACAGAAGCATTCTGTGAAATTCCTTTCTGTTCTGTGAATTCATCTAATAGATTTGAACATTATTTTTGATGGAGCAGTTCTGAAACACTCTTTCTGTAAAAACCGCAGGTGGATATTCCAAGGGCTAATCGGCCTATACTGGATAAAGGAATATCTTCAAATAAAAACTACACAGAAGCATTCTGTGCAATTTCTTTCTCTTCTGTGCATTCTACTAACAGAGTTGAACTTTACTTTTGATTGAGCAGTTCGGAAACACTCTATCTGTAGAAACTGCAAGTGGACATTCAGAGCGCTAAGGGGCCTAGAGTGGAAAAAGGAATATCTTCAAAT
>NW_026668797.1:0-537 GCF_009828535.3 Hylobates moloch | reverse complement strand
TCGTGGAAAAAGGAATATCTTCAAATAAAAACTGCACAGAAGCATTCTGTGAAACTTCCTTCCATTCTGTGCATTCAAGTAACAGAGTTGAACCTTACTTTTGATTGAGCAGCTCTGAAACACTTTCTGTAGAAATTGCAAGTGGACATACAAAGTGTTAAGGGACCTATAGTGCAAAAAGGAATATCTTCAAATAAAAACTACACAGAAGCATTCTGTGAAATTCCTTTCTGTTCTGTGAATTCATCTAATAGATTTGAACATTATTTTTGATGGAGCAGTTCTGAAACACTCTTTCTGTAAAAACCGCAGGTGGATATTCCAAGGGCTAATCGGCCTATACTGGATAAAGGACTATCTTAAAATAAAAACTACACAGAAGCATTCTGTGCAATTTCTTTCTCTTCTGTGCATTCTACTAACAGAGTTGAACTTTACTTTTGATTGAGCAGTTCGGAAACACTCTATCTGTAGAAACTGCAAGTGGACATTCAGAGCGCTAAGGGGCCTAGAGTGGAAAAAGGAATATCTTCAAAT
>NW_026668796.1:613-1174 GCF_009828535.3 Hylobates moloch | reverse complement strand
TGCCATTCTTTTCCTGTAGAATAAACTCCTCTCCACTCAAATTGGTTTCTTTCCATTCCATTCAATTCAAATCCACTGTTGTGCACACCACTCCTCTCCAAGAGACGTCAATCCATTCCTTCCCATTCGTCTCCATTCCAATCCTCTCCTTTCCATTCCATTCCATTCCATTCCATTCCACTCCATTCCAGGCAACACGCCTCCCTTCCTTTCTTCTCCATTCCTCTCCACTGCACTTCACTGCACTTTTTTCCATTCCATTCCATTCCATTTCATTCCATTCCATTCCATTCCATTCCATTGCTTTCCTTTCCACTCCATTCCATGTCATTCCATTCCATTCCAATCCTTTCCATTCCATTCCATTCTATTGCAATGCATTCCATTCCATTCCCTTCCATTCCACTCCATTCCATTCCATTCCATTCCATTCCATTCCATTCCATTCCATTCCATTCCATTCCATTGCAATGCATTCCTTTCCATTCCATTCCATTCTTTTACACTATAATCCTCTCCACTCCACTCCAATCCATTGCATTGCTTCCAATTCAAAGCCAG
>NW_026668796.1:0-513 GCF_009828535.3 Hylobates moloch | reverse complement strand
TGCATTCCCTTCCATTCTATTCTATTCCATTCCATTCCAGTCCACCTGAATCCACACTGCTACCTTCCATTCCACTCCAATCCACTCCAATCCATTCCATTCTTTCCCATTCCTCTCCACTCAAGTAGAATTCTCTCCATTCCTTTCAATTCCATTACACTGCACTCCACTCCACTGCATTCCATTCCATTCCATTGTTTTTTAATCCGTTCCATTGTATTCTATTCCTTTCCAATACTTTCCATTCCATTCGTCCCCAAAACACTCTCTTCCCCTCTCCTCGAATCCTTTCCATTCCATTCCATTCCATGCTATTCCATTCCATTCCATTCAAATACAGTATTCTCCCCCTTACTGCTCTCCACTCCACTGCATTTCATTCCTTCCCATTTGCCTCCTTTCCTATCCACTCCATTCCATTCCATTGCATTCCATTCCATTCCATTCCATTCCATTCCATTCCATTGCATTCCATTCCATTCCATTCCATTCCATTCCACTCCATTCCATTCC
>NW_026668795.1:0-1174 GCF_009828535.3 Hylobates moloch | reverse complement strand
ACCCAGTAATGGGATGGCTGGGTCAAATGGTATTTCTAGTTCTAGATCCCTGAGGAATCGCCACACTGACTTCCACAATGGTTGAACTAGTTTACAGTCCCACCAACAGTGTAAAAGTGTTCCTATTTCTCCACATCCTCTCCAGCACCTGTTGTTTCCTGACTTTTTAATGATGGCCATTCTAACTGGTGTGAGATGGTATCTCATTGTGGTTTTGATTTGCATTTCTCTGATGGCCAGTGATGATGAGCATTTTTTCATGTGTTTTTTGGCTGCATAAATGTCTTCTTTTGAGAAGTGTCTGTTCATGTCCTTCACCCACTTTTTGATGGGCTTGTTTTTTCTTGTAAATTTGTTTGAGTTCATAGTAGATTCTGGATATTAGCCCTTTGTCAGATGAGTAGGTTGCGAAAATTTTCTCCCATTTTGTAGGTTGCCTGTTCACTCTGATGGTAGTTTCTTTTGCTGTGCAGAAGCTCTTTAGTTTAATTAGATCCCATTTGTCAATTTTGGCTTTTGTTGCCATTGCTTTGGGTGTTGTAGACATGAAGTCCTTGCCCATGCCTATGGCCTGAATGGTATTGCCTAGGTTTTCTTCTAGGGTTTTTATGGTTTTAGGTCTAACATGTAAGTCTTTAATCCATCTTGAATTAATTTTTGTATAAGGTGTAAGGAAGGGATCCAGTTTCAGCTGTCTACATATGGCTAGCCAGTTTTCCCAGCACCATTTATTAAATAGGGAATCCTTTTCCCATTGCTTCTTTTTGTCAGGTTTGTCAAAGATCAGATAGTTGTAGATATGCGGCATTATTTCTGAGGGCTCTGTTCTGTTCCATTGATCTATGTCTCTGTTGTGGTACCAGTACCTGCTGTTTTGGTAACTGTAGCCTTGTAGTATAGTTTGAAGTCAGGTAGCGTGATGCCTCCAGCTTTGTTCTTTTGGCTTAGGATTGACTTGGCGATGCGGGCTCTTTTTTGGTTCCATATGATCTTTAATGTAGTTTTTTCCAATTCTGTGAAGAAAGTCATTGGTAGCTTGATGGGGATGGCATTGAATCTATAAATTACCTTGGGCAGTATGGCCATTTTCATGATATTGATTCTTCCAACCCATGAGCATGGAATGTTCTTCCATTTGTTTGTATCCTCTTTTATTTCATTGAGCAGTGGTTTG
>NW_026668794.1:0-1174 GCF_009828535.3 Hylobates moloch | reverse complement strand
GGTGATGAAAGGTAAAGACAACAAGGTCTCTTATGCTTTGGGTCCTTCAATCAGGGATTTTAGGAAGCCAGAATTCTCTGTTAAGTATCAGGTGTGTCAGTCAAAATGTTAACTCAGCTTGTTGTGGTTTCTTAGATTTGAATGCAAAACTCAACTAATATGCCTGAAAATGATATAAAAATATTACCTAGCTCAGAGAATCTGAGTTAAAGACGGTACAGTTCATAAGAACAGGAAATGAGGGTAGATGACAGGTGTTCCTGGTGCAGCCTGGGGAAGAGACGCCTGGGTTATTCCCAGGCACATTTCTGTAGGAGAACAGCCTTATCAATGCTGATCAGCAGGGAAGGAGGGACGGCTACGGGAGAGGCTGGAAGAGCAGCGGGTAAGTCAGCGACAGGGACCTTCATACTTGATATTCAGAGGTGGAGGAATTCCAGGTGGTGGCAGGACCGTGGGGTGGAGGGCTGGAACAGAGGTGGGGGTCACTGTCAGCCAGGAGGATACAGCATTGAGAGGTTGGGAGGGTGACTGAGGGGAAATGTTAGAATGAGCTCTTTCCCTTAGGTTCTTCGTGACTTGTTTGTTTCTTATTGAAAAAGTAAAAAATTCAGATATTCATAAAATGGAATGAGTACTTTTCAGATCCCTTTCATTCTGGTTTTGCTTGTAGCCGAGTTTAGAAAATCAGAAAAGAAATAGCCAAAGAAACTTATTTCATTTATTGTACAAGAAAAAATTCACCAAGACGTCTCAGAAATGTGAAGGAAACGCTTATTGTAGACTGGTGAAATAGCAGTCAGAATGTTGCAGTAGGGAGAGCCGTTGGCCTCAACTTCCCTGAAGACAAAGGCAGGACAGGTGAAACCCTGGGTGAGCTAGGGGAAATGAACTGGAGGTGGGCACCCACTCTGTCCTCCCCCCTGGGGTCTGCATGGGCTTCCCCATCCATGCAGTGTCCCAGTGGGTTGCCTGGACCCTGAGCTGCCTCAGCACCCTGCAGCAACAAGAAGGCTACCATTTTCCTGGTGAAATGCTTTCCCTCCCTCACCCCTTATCCCCTCTGAAGCTGCATTTTCCAGGCAGAATCAGATTCTCAGCGGCTTTAAGGCAGCACAAGAGAGTGCCTGTTGCAAAGTGCAGTGGAGCATTTGTGCTTGTGCGTTTTCTGGGT
>NW_026668793.1:726-1175 GCF_009828535.3 Hylobates moloch | reverse complement strand
ATACATTGGAAATAGTCTTTCTGTAGAATCTGTGTAGGGATATTTGGAAGCTCTTGGAAGCCAATGGGAAAAAAGCAAATATTCCCAAATAAAAACTAGAAACAAATTATCGGTGAAACTGCTTTGTGACATGTGCATTCATGGTAAGCCTTTCTTTTGATTCAGCAGTTTGGAAATGCTGTTGCTATCCATTCTGCGAATGGACATTTGGGAGCTCATTGAGTTATAATTAGACAAAAAAGTAGATATTTTGGAGCTCATTGAGGCACAATATAAAAATTAGAAGGAATCTATCTGCGAAAACACATTGTGATGTGTGCATTCCTCTCACAGAGTTAAACCTTTCTTTTCATTCTGCAATTTGGAACACTGTTATTGTAGAATCTACGAAGGGATATTTGGGAGCGCATTAAGGCCTATGGTGAAAAAGAAAATATCTTCACCTAAAA
>NW_026668793.1:0-716 GCF_009828535.3 Hylobates moloch | reverse complement strand
GGGTGCAGCAAAACAACATGGCACACGTGTACATATGTAACAAACCTGCACATTGTGCACATGTACCCTAAAACAAACATGCACATTGTGCACATGTACCCTAAAACTTAAAGTATAATAATAAAAAAATAGGTAAAAAAAAAAAACTAGAAAGAAACTGTGAAACTCCCTGTTGTTGTGTGGATTCATCTCACAGAGTTAAACCTTTTTTGTTTCAGGAGGTTGGAAACACTCTTTCTGTAGAATCTGTGAAGGGACATTTTGGAGACAATTATGGCATATGGTGAAAAAGTGAATACGCTGAGAAAGAAAAATACAAAAAAGCTATCTGTGAAACTGCTTTGTGTTGTGTGAATTCATCACACAGATTTAAACCTTTCTTTTGATTCAATACATTGGAAATAGTCTTTCTGTAGAATCTGTGTAGGGATATTTGGAAGCTCTTGGAAGCCAATGGGAAAAAAGCAAATATTCCCAAATAAAAACTAGAAACAAATTATCGGTGAAACTGCTTTGTGACATGTGCATTCATGGTAAGCCTTTCTTTTGATTCAGCAGTTTGGAAATGCTGTTGCTATCCATTCTGCGAATGGACATTTGGGAGCTCATTGAGTTATAATTAGACAAAAAAGTAGATATTTTGGAGCTCATTGAGGCACAATATAAAAATTAGAAGGAATCTATCTGCGAAAACACATTGTGATGTGTGCATTCCT
>NW_026668792.1:0-1175 GCF_009828535.3 Hylobates moloch | reverse complement strand
TAAAATCTGTGAGATGAAATCACATATTGCAGAATATTTTTACAGAGCTCATTCTAGTTTTTATCATGGCATATTTGGTTTTTCACTGTAGGCCTCAATAAGCTCTGAAATGTCCCTTCATAGATTCCACAAAAAGAGTGTTTCCAACCTGCTAAATGAAAAGAATAGTTTAACTCTGTGAGGTGAATCCACACATTGCAAAACATTTTCACACATAGCTTGTTTCTAGTTTTTATCACAGGATATCCGGATTTTTAGTATCGGCCACTATGAGCTCCGAAATTTACTTCTGTAGATGCTACAAAAAGAGTGTTTCCAACCTTCTGAATCAAAACAGAGGTTTAACTTTGTGAGATGAATCCACAAATCTCAAAGCATGTTCACAGATAATGTTTTTTCAGTTTTTATTGGGTATATTTGGTTTTACATGATAGGCCTCAAAGGACTCAGAAATTTCTTCTTTTAGATTCTACTATCAGAGTGTTGCCAACCTGCTGTATATAAACATAGGTTTAACTCTGTGAGAGAAAGCCACACATCACAAACATTTTCACAGTTAGCTTGTTTCTAGTTTTTATCACAAGATATTTGGTTTTTCACTGTAGGTCTTAATGGGCTCCGAAATGTCTCCTCAGAGATTATACAGCAGTTTACAATCTGCTGAAACAAAAACAAGAAAAGGTTTACCTCTGTGGAATAAATCCAAACATTTCAAAGATAATTCACAGGCAGCTTGTTTCTAGACTTTATCGTGGCATGTTGGTTTTTCACCATAGGCCTCAACAGGCTTAGAAATGTTTTTTGGTTGATTCTGCAGAAAAAGTGTTTCCAACTTTTTGAATCAAAACAAAGTTTAAACTCTGTGAGATGAATTCACATATCTCAGTGTGTTTTCACAGATAGCTTGTTTGTAGTTTTTGTCAAGGAATATTGGTTTATTTATTGTCACACTCACTGGGCTCTGAAATATCCCCTCATAGATTCTACAAGAAAAGCATTTACAAACAGCTGAATCAGAAGAAAAGTTTAACTCTGTGAGATGAAATCACACATCATAAAGCATTTTCAGAGATAGCCTCTTTATAGTTTTTATCAAAATATATTCAGTTTTTCAGAATTGGCCTAGAAGGGCTCCAAAATGTCCTTTCGTAGAGTCTACAAAATTAGTGTTTCCA
>NW_026668791.1:0-1175 GCF_009828535.3 Hylobates moloch | reverse complement strand
GTCTAATGTGTATAGTATATGTGGTCTATGTGGTGTGTGTGTATTGTATATGTAGTGTGTGTGGTGTGTGATGTGTATGTATGCAGTGTGTGTGGTGTGTGTGTGTGATATGTGTATTATGTGTAGTCTATGAGGCGTGTGGGGGGCATGTGGTGGTGTGTGTTGTGTGGTGTGTGTCTGTTGTGTGGTGTATGTGTAGTGTGTGCAGTGCGTGTGGTGTGTGTGTGATGTGTGTAGGATGTGTGGTCTCTGGGGCATGTGGGGGTCATGTGGTGGTGTGTGTTGTGTGGTGTGTGTCTGGTGTATGTGTAATGTGTGCAAGATGTGTGATGTATGTAGTATGAGTCTATGAGGTGTGGGGGGAATGTACTGGTGTGTGGCGTCTGTTGTGTGGGGTGTGTGCGGTGTTGTGTGGGGTGTGTATGGACATCATTGCTCCTGGCACTGGCCCTCTCTTGGGAACAGGGAGGTCACCCTGGGAGTGAAGGGGTGAGAGACCTTCCTTCCCGGACTCACTGCATCTCCCCACTCCTCATAGACTCATACTACATACATCACACATCTTGCACACATTACACATACACCAGACACACACCACACAACACACACCACCACATGACCCCCACATGCCCCAGAGACCACACATCCTACACACATCACACACACACCACACGCACTGCACACACTACACATACACCACACAACAGACACACACCACACAACACACACCACCACATGCCCCCCACACGCCTCATAGACTACACATAATACACATATCACACACACACACCACACACTCTCCACACACTATGTATACACATACACCACACAACAGACACACTGCACAACAGATGCCACAACCACCACATGCTCCCCACACGCCCTGTAGACCACACATCCTACACACATCACACACACACCACACACACTGCATACATACACATCACACACCACACACACTACATATACAATACACACACACCACATAGACCACATATACTATACACATTAGACATATACCACCCAACACCTCCCACACACCTCACATATGCCACACACTACCCCATACCATATGCACACCACATATGCCACACATACACATACACCACACATACACAGCACACGAACACACCACACACACCACCCACCACCCTGTACCCTATACACGCCACATA
>NW_026668790.1:392-1175 GCF_009828535.3 Hylobates moloch | reverse complement strand
CTGATGGTAGATTGTATTTCTGTGGGATCGGTGGTGATATCCCCTTTTTCGTTTTTTATTGCATCTATTTGATTCTTCTCTCTTTTCTTCTTTATTAGTCTTGCTAGCGGTCCATCAATTTTGTTGATCTTTTCAAAAAACCAGCTCCTGGATTCATTAATTTTTTGAAGGGTTTTTTGTGTCTCTATTTCCTTCAGTTCTGCTCTGATTTTAGTTATTTCTAGCCTTCTGCTAGCTTTTGAATGTGTTTGCTCTTGCTTTTCTAGTTCTTTTAATTGTGATGTTAGGGTGTCAATTTTGGATCTTTCCTGCTTTCTCTTGTGGGCATTTAGTGCTATAAATTTCCCTCTACACACTGCTTTGAATGTGTCCCAGAGATTCTGGTATGTTGTGTCTTTGTTCTCGTTGGTTTCAAAGAACATCTTTATTTCTGCCTTCATTTCATTATGTACCCAATAGTCATTCAGGAGCAGGTTGTTCAGTTTCCATGTAGTTGAGCAGTTTTGAGTGAGTTTCTTAATCCTGAGTTCTAGTTTGATTGCACTGTGGTCTGAGAGACAGTTTGTTATAATTTCTGTTCTTTTACATTTGCTGAGGAGAGCTTTACTTCCAACTATGTGGTCAATTTTGGAATAGGTGTGGTGTGGTGCTGAAAAAAAAATGTATATTCTGTTGATTTGGGGTGGAGAGTTCTGTAGATGTCTATTAGGTCCACTTTGTGCAGAGCTGAGTTCAATTCCTGGATATCCTTGTTAACTTTCTGTCTCATTGATCTGTCTAATG
>NW_026668790.1:0-292 GCF_009828535.3 Hylobates moloch | reverse complement strand
CTTGTTAACTTTCTGTCTCGTTGATCTGTCTAATGTTGACAGTGGGGTGTTAAAATCTCCCATTATTATTGTGTGGGAGTTTAAGTCCCTTTGTAGGTCACTGAGGACTTGCTTTATGAATCTGGGTGCTCCTGTGTTGGGTGCATATATATTTAGGATAGTTAGCTCTTCTTGTTGAATTGATCCCTTTACCATTATGTAATGGCCTTCTTTGTCTCTTTTGATCTTTGTTGGTTTAAAGTCTATTTTATCAGAGACTAGGATTGCAACCCCTGCCTTTTTTTGTTTTCCA
>NW_026668789.1:0-1175 GCF_009828535.3 Hylobates moloch | reverse complement strand
TGGAATCAAATAGAGTGGAGTGGAGTGGAGTGGAATAGAATGGAAACGAAAGGAATGGAAAGGAATGGTGAAATGAAATGAGAGCTGAGATTGTGCCATTGCACTACAGCCTGGGTGACCCAGTGAGATCCTGTCAAAGAATGGAATGGAATGGAAGGCAGTGGAATGGATTGGAATGCAAAGATGTGAAATGTATGGAATGGAATGGAATGGAAAGGAATGGAGTGGAGTGGAGTGGAATGGAGTGGAGTGTAGCAGAATTGAGTGGAATGGAATGGGATCGAATGGTGTATAGTGGAATGTAATGCAGTGTAATGGAACGGCAGGGAAGTGGAGTGGAGTGAAGTGGAATGGAGTACAGTGGAATGGGATGGAATGGAATTGAGTGGACTGGAGTTGAGTGGAGTGGAGTGGAGTGTAATGCAGTGGAATATAGTGGAGTTCAGGGGAGTGCAATGGACTGGAATGGACTGAAATGGAATGGAATGCAAAGGAATGGAATGGAATGCAATGGAACGGAATGGAAAGGAACGGAACGGAATGCAATGCAATGCAATGGAATGGAATGTAATGTAATGGAATGGAATTGAATGGAATGCAATGCAATGGAATGGAATGCAATGGAATGCAATGGAACGGAATGGAATGCAATGTATTGGAGTGGAGTGGAATGGAATGGAATGGAATGGAATGGAATGGAATGGACTGGACTGGAATAGAATGCAATGTAATGGAATGGAATGCAATGGAATGGAATGGAATGGAATGCAATGCAATGCAATCTAATGGAGTGGAGTGGAATGGAATGGAATGGAATGGAATGAAATGGAATGGAATGCAATCGAATGGAATGGAATGCAATGTAACGGAATGGAATGCAATGGAACGGAACGGAACGGAACGGAATGCAATGCAATGGAATGGAATGGAATTCAATGGAATGGAATGGAATGGAATGGAATGGAATGCAATGCAATGGAATGGAATGCAATGGAATGCAATGGAATGGAATGGAATGGAATGGAAAGGAATGGAATGGAATGGAATGGAATGGAATGGAATGGAATGGAATGGAATGGAATGAAATGCCACGGAACGGAATGAATGGAATGGAATGGAATGGAATGCAATGTAATGGAAAGGAATGGAATGGAATGGAATGGAATGGAATGGAA
>NW_026668788.1:0-1175 GCF_009828535.3 Hylobates moloch | reverse complement strand
GAAGTAGAAAGGAAAGCTGTGGAGTGGAATGGAGTAGAGTGGATTTGAATGGAATGTAATGGAATGGAAGGGAATGGAAGGGAATGGAATCTAATGGAATGCAGTGGGAGTGAAGTGCAGTGGGATGTAATGGAATGGAAGGGAATTGAATAGAATTATGGAATGGAATGGAATGGAATGGAATGGAGAGGAGTGGAGTGGAATGGAATGGAATGGAATGGAAAGGAATGGAATGGAATGGAATTCAGTGGATTGGAGTGGAGAGGAGTCGAGTGGAATGGAATGGAATGTAGTGGATTGGAGTGCTGTGTACTGAAATGTAGTACAAAGGAATGAGTGGATTGGAGTTGAAGTGGAAGGATTGGAATGTCGTGGAGTGGAGTGGAGTGGATTGGACACGAGGTTAATAGAAGGGAAAGGAATGGAATGGAATGGAATGCAGTGGATTGACGTGGAGATTGTTGGAGTAGAATGGTTTAGAATGGAATGCAATGGAAAGGAATGGAAGGAAATGGAATGGAATGGAATGGAATGCAACAGATCGCAAAATAGTTGAGTGGAATGCAATTCAATGAAAGGAATGTAATGGAATGAAATGCAATCGAAAGGAATAGGAAGGGTTGGGATTGAAAGGGTGGAGTGGAGTGGTTTCTAATGGAATGGAATTTAAAGGAATGGAATCGAATGGAGTGGAGTGTAGTGCAGTGTGGTGGAATGGAGTACAAAGGAGGGGAGTGGAGTGGAGTGCAGTGGAATGCAAGGGAACGGAAAGACATGGAGTGGAATGGACTGTAATGGGAAGGAAAGGAATGGAGTAGAATGGAGAAGAGTGGATTCGAATAGAATTGAATGGAATGGAATAGAATGGAATGGAAAGCAATGGAATGCAATCGAATGGAATGCAGTGGATTGGAGTGGAGTGGAATGGAGTGGAATGGAATGAAACGGAATGGAATGGAATGGAATGGAGTGGATTGGAGTGCAGTGCAGTGGACGGTTGTAGAAAGTAGTGGAGTGGAGTGCAGTGGAGAGGACTGGAATGGAGTGGAATGCAATGGAATGGAATGGAATAGAATGGAATGGAATTGAAAGCAGAGGATTGGAGGGGAGAGGAGAGGATCGGATTTGAATGGAAGGGAATGGAATGGAATGGAATGCAGTGGATTGGATTGGAG
>NW_026668787.1:0-1175 GCF_009828535.3 Hylobates moloch | reverse complement strand
AAACACTCTTTCTGTAGAAACTGCAAGTGGAAATTCACAGCGTTAAGGGGCGCATAGTTTAAACAGGAATATCTTCAAATAAAAACAACAGAGAAGCATTCTGTGGAACTAGTTTCTTTTCTGTGCATTCAACTAACAGAGTTGAAGCTTACGTTTGATGGAGCAGTTCTGAAACACTCTTTCTGTAGAAACTGCAATTGGAAATTCACAGCGTTAAAGGGCGTATAGAGGAAAAAGGAATATCTTCAAATAAAAACAACAGAGAAGCATTCTGTGAAACTTCTTTCTATTCTGTGCATTCAACTAAAAGAGTTGAAGCTTACTTTTAATTGAGCAGTCCTGAAACACTCTTTCTGTAGAAACTGCAAGTGGACATTTGGAGTGCTAAGGGGCCTTTAGTGGAAAAGGGAATATCTTCAGATAAAAACTACACAGAAACATTCTGTGAAACTTCTTTCTGTTCTGTGCATTCAATTAAGAGAGTTGAAGCATACTGTTGATTGAGCAGTTCTGAAACACTCTTTCTGTAGAAACCGCAAGGGGACCTTCCGAGCGCAAAGTGGCCTATAGTGGAAAAAGGGATATCATGAAATAAAATCTACAGAGAAGCATTCTGTGAAACTTCATTCTGTTCTGTGCATTCAGCTAACAGAGTTGAACCTTACTTTTGATTGAGGAGTTCTGAAACACTGTTTCTGTAGACACTGCAAGGGGACATTCCGAGCGCGATGTGGCCAATAGTGGAAAAATGGATATCATCAATCATCAAATAAAAACTACAGAGAAGCATTCTGTGAAACTACTTTCTGTTCTGTGCATTCAGCTAACAGAGTTGAACCTTACTTTTGATTGAGCAGTTCTGAAACACTCTTTCTGTAGAAACTGCAAGTGGACATATGGAGCGCAAAGGGGCCTACTGTGGAAAAAAAGTATCTTCAAATAAAAACTACACAAAAACATTGTGTGAAACTTCTTTCTGTTCTTTGTATTCAACTAACAGAGTTGAAATTTACTTTTTATTGAGCAGTTCTAAAACACTGTTTCTGTAGAAACTGCAAGTGGTCATTCGGAGCGCTAAGGGGCATGTAGTGGAAAAAGGAATATCTACAAATAAAAACAACACAGAAGCAGTCTGTGAAAATTCCTACTAATGTGTGCATTCAACTAACAGAGTT
>NW_026668786.1:0-1175 GCF_009828535.3 Hylobates moloch | reverse complement strand
GTGACCCAATTTTCCAGATGCCATCTGTCGCCCCTTTCTTTGACTAGGAAAGGGAACTCCCTGACTCCTTGCACTTCCCGAGTGAGGCAATGCCTCGCCCTGCTTCAGCTCGCACACGCTGCGCTGCGCCCACCATCCTGCGCCCACTGTCTGGCACTCCCTGGTGAGATGAACCCAGTACCTCAGATGGAAATGCAGAAATCACCCATCTTCTGTGTTGCTCACGCTGGGAGCTGTAAACCGGAGCTGTTCCTGTTTGGCCATCTTGGCTCCACCAGTCTGGGGTAGTGTTTTACAGACAGGAATGACATGACCGACATTTGTTTGGCTGTTCACAGTTGATGGACACCTGTAGTATTCACAGTGCTACCTGCAATTAAAGGTGCTGCTTGCTGATTTAGACTCAAAAAAGTGGGCTTGAAATAGTTAAATTGGTTAAATTGCAAAACCTAAGTTGGGAATGTTGGAAAATTGTGTAATACAAGGCGAATCAAATGAGTTGTCTTCTTGAAGGAACTAGCTAGTGTGGAAGTTGTTCTCTGCCCTACAGGGCACACTGTGGTCTACAATCCCATGGAGTGTTACAGCATTGCGTAGTGTGAGAGCAGTGAGAGAATAAAAGGAGAAGGGACTTGAGAGGGGACATGGTATGTTCCCGGGCATTTAGAAGAAGGCATGCCGGGAAAAAGGCTTTCACAGAACAGAAGGGCCCACCTGGAAGAGGAGTGGCAGACTCTGGAATGTACACACACTACAATATAGCAAATGGCCAGCATTGTATTTCTACTGGGACACTGTGCTTTGGCTTGATGTACCATCACATCACAACATTACGTGGCTTTTCAACTGTAAATAACGTATTCATCTCTAATTTGAAGGCCTTTTCCACTTAGGAACTCATTTTTAATAATTTTCCATGCTACTTTAGAAAAAACAAAACAAAGAAAGGAATAACAATGTGTATTGTCAATAAGTAAGCAATAAATTTCAAGTAGGCCATCATGAAAAGAAATTGAATTTGGCTTTCAAATAATCTGTGAAAATGCCCACTCCTCAGACCACAGCTCCTTGTGGTACAATTTCAAAGGGATCTTTTAGCAATATTGAACAACAATACTAGCTGCAACTTATTGATGGCCACGTGTCCTTCCCAATCTCTCTTTTTTTTTTTTTTT
>NW_026668785.1:0-1175 GCF_009828535.3 Hylobates moloch | reverse complement strand
CCTAGCTAGAACTTCTACTAAATGTTGGTTGATGCAACTTGATATAGATATTTTAACTCATAAAATTCTGTAAGATAATGGCATTATTCCTATTTTACAGATAAAGAACCTGAGGTTTAAGACGTTTAATTGGTTGGGCACGGTGGCTGATGCCTGGAATTTCAGTAGTTTGGGAGGCCAAGGTGGACAGTTCATTGAGGTCAGGAGTTCGAGACCAGCCTGGCAAACATGGTGGCACCCCATCTCTACTAAAAATACAAAAATTAGCCGGGCATAGTGGTGGGTGCCTGTAATCCCAGCAACTCAGGATGCTGAGGCAGGAGAATCACTTAAACCCGGGAGGTGGAGGTTGCAGTGAGCCGAGATTGTGCCACTGCACTCCAGCCTAGGTGACAGAGCAAGGCTCTATCTCAAAAAAAAAAAAGACATCTAATTAAGTCAGAAAAAGGATAAAAACCTAGGTATTCTATCTTTAACTAGGCAGCACTTAGCATGGTGTACCTGTCTTTGCTACTTGCTATCTGTGAGAGACTGAGCAAGTTGTTTAAACTGTTTTAAGTGTCAGTTTCCTCAAATGTAAAGTGAGGATGCTGATAACAGGCCTATCTTGTTAAATTAAATTAAATGTGTTAAAAGTTTTAAGTACCTGGAAGAGTATGTCGCACTACTATAAAAAAGAGAAATCAAAAAAAGCCCGAAGCTTTTCCTATTTCAGCATCTGCATTTGAACATGTCTTTTTCTGAGACTGAAAGATATTAATAGAATCAATTTCCTGAGTTTATTGTCTGTGAAATATGAACTACAGAAACAAGCACCAGGTAAGTACTCTACAAATATTGTCTGTAGTTATTAAAATACTTACTAACTTGGGTGTTGTCCCATATTTCACTAGTACGGGTATTCCTAAAATGAGCATTCTTACACACATACATTTGCATAAGAATGATTTTTCTGCAGACTGAAATCTGAGAAGTGGAATTGCTGGGTCCAGGACATGGATGTTGTAAATTTCAATATGTATCATACGATTTCCTTTAAGAATTGACTACTTTAAATCCTTCACAATGTTTTATTCACAACTCCACCAAGTTTTTTTTGTTGTTGTTCTTTCTGTTGTTTTAGACTAGGGTCTTATTCTGTCACCCAGGCTTGAGTGCAGTGACGCAATTATAGT
>NW_026668784.1:0-1176 GCF_009828535.3 Hylobates moloch | reverse complement strand
CTGTTCCATTGCATTCCATTCCACTCCACAGCGTTCTATTCCACTTCCTTCTTTTGACAAGTACTGACACTGTCACCCAGGCTGCATTGCAGTGACATAATTTCAGCTCATATTTTATTTCATTATTCCATTCCATTTCATTCCATTCCATTCCATTCCATTCCATCAAATTCCATTGCACTTCATTCCACTCCACTCCACTCCTCTCCATCCCCTTCCATCCCATTTCATTCTACCACATTCCACTCCACTCCACCCCATTCCATTCCATTCCATAACGTCCCATTCCATTCCACTCCATTCTGTTCCACTCCATTCCACTCTACTCAACTCCATTCCACTCCACCCCATTCCTTTCTACTCCACTCCACTCCACTCCAATCCATTCCATCACATTCCTTTCCAGTCCTCTCCAATCCAATCCACTCCTCTCCACTCCACACCACTCCATTAACCTCCATTGCATTCCATTCCACTCCATTCCATTCCATTCCTTTCTTTCAACAGTATCGAAATTTCTTTCTTTCCATTCTTTCCACACTATCACATTTCCATTCCATTCTCTTCAATTCCATTCCTTTCCACCCCACTCCTTTCCGCTACACTCCACTCCACTCCACTCCATTCCACTCATGTCTACTCCACTCCACTCCACATCATTCCATTCCGTTGCATTTCATTCCACTCCATTCCGTTGCATTCCACTCGACTTCTCTCCACTCAGTTCCATTCCATTCCATTCCATCCCACTCCACTCCACTCCTCTCCATTCTATTCCATTACATCCCATTCCATTCCACCCTATTACACTCCACTCAACCCCGCTATACTCCACTTCACTCCACTCCACTCCACTCTACTGAACTCCATTCCGTTCCATTCCATTCCATTCCATTCCACACCATTCTTTTCGATGGCTTTCTTTCGACAATTTCTGACACTGTCACCCAGGCTGCATTGCAGTGGCGCAATCTCAGCTCACATTTTATTTCACCACTCCATTCCATTCCATTCCATTCCATTCTTTTCCGTTCCATTACACTCTATTCCACTCCACTCCACTACACTCCATTCCTCTCCTTCCCCTTCCATTTCATTTCATTCTACCACATTCCACTCCACTCCACTTCACTTCACCTCACGCCATTCCATTCCATTTCGTCCCATTCCATTCCA
>NW_026668783.1:0-1176 GCF_009828535.3 Hylobates moloch | reverse complement strand
CATTCCAATCCACAACACTCCACAGCACTTTTTTCCATTTCATTCCTGCCGATTCCATTCCCTTCCATTTCAGTCCTTTCTATTCCATTCCATTCCATTCCCCTCCAAGTAACTCCACTCCAATCCACTGCATTCCATTCCATTGCATTCCATAAAACCTGAATGCAACCTGCTCCCCTCCATTCCACTCCACTCCACTCCACTCCACTCCATTTAAGTCCTTTCATTTCCACTCCAATCCACCACACCCCTCTCCATTCCACTCGCTTCTAATACACTGCACTCTGCTCCATTCTATTCCATTCCATTCCAATCCATTCCATTCCATTCCATTCCATTCCATTCCAATCCATTCCATTCCATTCCTTTTCATTATCTTCCATTGTATGACTTTCCACTCCATTTCTTTCCAATCCCTTCCATTGTACTCCAATACACTGCATTCTAGTCCACTGCTTTCATTTCCATTCCATCCCTTTCCATTGCATTCCATTCCATTCAATTCAAATCCACTCTTATCCACTCCACTCCTCTCCGCTCCACTGCATATGATTCCTTCCCATTCCCCTGCATTCCACTCCACTCCGTTCCATTCCATTCCATTCCATTATATACAATTCCATTCCATTCCTGTGCATTCCGCACCATTCCGCTCCACTCTTCTCCCTTTCTTTCTTCTCCATTCCACTCTACTACAATCCAATGCATTTTTTTCCATCCCATTCCATTCCATTCCTTTCTTTTCCACTAGAATCCACTCCAGTCCCCTCCAATCCATTCCATTCCATTCCGTCCCATTCCCTTCAAATCCTTCCTTCTCCGCTCCACTCCTTTCCTCTCTACTGCCTTCCGTTTCTTCACATAAGCCTCCATTCCAATCCATTCCACTTGATTCCATTCGATTCCACTCCATTCCACTCAACTCCTCTGCCTTCCTTTCATCTTCATCCACTTCACTCCACTCCACTGAACTTTTTCCTTTCATTCCATTCAATTCAAATCCACTCTTCTGCCCTCCACTCCTCTCTCTAACAATACATTCCATTCCTTCCAATTCGCCTTCATTCAAATCCACTCCATTCCATTCCATTCCACTCCATTCCACTCAACTCCACACCCTTCCTTTCTCCTCCATTCCAATCCACAACACTCCACAGCACTTTTTTCCATTCCATT
>NW_026668782.1:0-1176 GCF_009828535.3 Hylobates moloch | reverse complement strand
CTCCAGGGCTGGGCACGGTGGTTTATGCCTATAATCCCAGCACTTTGGGAGGCCGAGATGGGCGGATCACAAGGTCAGGAGATCGAGACCATCCTGGCTAACACGTGAAACCCCCATCTATACTAAAAATACAAAAAATTAGCCGGGCGCGGTGGCGGGCGCCTGTAGTCCCACCTACTTGGGAGGCTGAGGCAGGAGAATGGCGTGAACCCGGGAGGCGGAGCCAAGATCATGCCACTACACTCCAGCCTGGGCGATAGAGCGAGACTCCTGTCTCAAAAAAAAAAAAAAGACAGGGCCTCCTGTTGCCCGGACTGGTGCAGAGGCACAATTACAACTAAGTGCAATCTTGACCTCCCAGGTTCAATCGATCCTCCATCCTCAGCCTCCTGAGTAGCTGGGACTACAGGCATGCACCACCACACTCAGCTAGTTTTCTGCAGATGGGGTTTCACCATGTTACCGAGGCTGGGCTCAAGTGATTCGCTTGCTTCAGCTTCCCTAAGTGCTGGGATTACAGGCATCAGCCACTGCACCTGGCCAAGAGAATTAACTTTTTTTTTTTTTTTTTTTTGAGACGGAGCTGGATTCATGGCCACACTCACACCAACTCTGCTTCACCGATTCTCCTGACTCACCGACACTGGAACAGGCTTGTGATCCCAGCATGTTGGGAGGCCGAGGCGGGCGGATCACGAGGTCAGGAGATCGAGACCACGGTGAAACCCCGTCTCTACTCAAAAGTACAAAAAATTAGCCAGGCGTGGTGACGGGCACCTGTAGTCCTAGCTACTCGGAGAGGCTGAGGCAGGAGAATGGCGTGAACCCGGGAGGCGGAGCTTGCAGTGAGCCGAGACTGCGCCACTGCACTCCAGCCTGGGCAACAGAGCGAGACTGTCTCAAAAAAAAAAAAAAAAAAAGTAGAGATGGGGTTTCACCGTGTTAGCCAAGATGGTGTCAATCTCCTGACCTTCTGATCCCCCTGCCTCGGCCTCCCAAAGTGCTGGGATTACAGGCTTGAGCCACCACGACCGGCCTTATTTTTATTTTTGAGATGGACTCTTGCTCTGTTGCCCAGGCCGAATTGCAGTGATGTGATCCTGGCTCACTGCAGCCTCTGCCTGCCGGATTCAAGCGATTCTCCTGCCTCAGCCTCCCGAGTAGCTGGGATTACAG
>NW_026668781.1:0-1176 GCF_009828535.3 Hylobates moloch | reverse complement strand
CTCCCAAAGTGCTGGGATTACAAGCGTGAGCCACCGCGCCCGGCCAGGAGGGGCAATCTTTCTAGGCAAATATTGTGGTAGAATGGATAAGAGCTTTGGCTCATTGGGCAAATAAACCAAGTTTTAAATCCTGATTCTACCAACTTACTATGTCACCTTAATAAGTTACTTGACTCCTCTCAACCTTAATACCTTCATCTACAGAAGGGGGCTAATAAAAGCCCCAACTCAAAGTGTTACTATGATGATTAAATGAGATAATTCACATGAAGTACTTAAAATAATGTCTACCATGTAGTAAGTATTTGATAAATGTTAGCTGCTAGATTTATTTTTACTGAGGTGAGATTGAAGTAGAACAATATAAGGAAAAGTAAAGTATCTTCAGCTTTGGAGTCAGACAGCTCTGTTAATGTGACCTTGGAAGTCACTTGATTTATTGAGCCTTAGCAAATAATGAGGATAGTAATCCTTCTCTTATGGAGGCAGTTCCAAGCCTGGGCACTGGAACCCACACCACATAGATTTTCATACTGGCTCCACCGCTTACACATTGTGTAACCTTGAGCATGTTTAACTTCCCTGTACCTGGATGTCCTCTTTTGTCAAATGGTGGAAACAAAAATACATCCTTGTGTTGTGAGAAATTATTGCGTTAATCCATGCAAAGTACTTAGGACAATAAGTACCCAATGAATGTTCACTTTTATTATAAAGCTAAAGTAGGAATCAAATGAGGTCTCTGGTAGAGCTGTTCATATGGTAGGTTCTCCGTAGATGATGGTTCCTTTCCTTACCTACCCTGCTGTGTGCACCAGGTCAAGATATTTTTGGACCTGCAGATAAAATGTTTCAGCCTTAGGAGTTCCCCACTGTAAGTAAAATTTTCTGGCAAGCTCAATACTACCATGTGATGAGAACAATGTAGTCTGTTAGCTGCCTGCAAGATGACTGTCTATACTCCCAAGAAAACATCCCATTCAGAGCAATAGAGAAAGAACTGTTTTGCATGTGGACCACTTAAGGTCCAATTGGAGGCTGGTTTGGGGAAAACATCCACTCCTCCTCAAATCTATCTTTAGACTTAAAGTCAACTTAAATGTTATTGAGTTTCCCACCCTGGGTTAAGCACTTTCACGTATCTTTGCTTACACTATTTTTCTATCTAAACATACA
>NW_026668780.1:0-1176 GCF_009828535.3 Hylobates moloch | reverse complement strand
TGGAATGGTGAAGAAAGGAAGGGAGTGGAATGGAGTGGAAAGGACTGTAATAGCATGGAATGTAATGAAATGGAATGGAATGGAATGGAATGGAGTGGACGGCAATCAAGGTGAAAGGAAAAATGGAATGCAGTGGAGTGGAGAGGAGTTGAGTGGAGAAGAGTGGATTTGAATAGGATGAAATGGAATGGAATAGATTGCAGTGGAGTGGATTCTGGTGGAAAATAATGGAAGGGAATGGAATGGAATTGAATGGAATGGAGAGGAATGGAATGGAGTGGAGTGGAATGGAAAGAAATGGAATTGAATGGAATGAAAAATGTGCAGTGGAGTGTAGTGGAATAAAATTTAGAAGAAAGGAAGGGAGTGGAGTGGAGTCGAATGGAGTGGAATGGAATGGAATGGAGTGCACTGCAATGGAGGCGAATTGGAAGGAATGAAATAAAGTGGAGTTGAGAGGAGTGGAGTAGACAATAGTGGATTAGAATTCAATGGAATGGAATGCAATTGAATGGAATGGATTGGAGTGGAGTTGATTGGATTCTATTGGAAAAGAATGGAATGCAATGGAATGGAATGGAATGGAATGGAATGGAATGCAATGGAATGGAATGGAACGGAAAAAAGTGCGGTGGAGTGCAGTGTAGTGGAATAGAGTAGAAAGTAAGGGAGTGAAGTGGAGTGAAATGCAGTGGAATGGCAAGGAATGGAATGGAATGTTTGGAATGGTATGGAATGGAATGGAATGGAATGGAGGGGACTGGAATGGAGGCAAATGGGAAGATATGCATTGCACTGCACTGGAGAGGAATCAGGGGAGATGAGTTGATTTGAATGGAAAGGAATGGAATGGAACGGAATGGAATGGAATGGAATGGAACAGAATAGAATGGAATGGAATGACATGTAAAGGAATGGAGTGGAATGGAGTGGAGGTGAAAGGGAATGAGTGGAATGCAGTGGAGTGGAGAGCAGTGGAGCAGAGAAGAGTGGAAATGAATTGAATGGAATGGAATGGAATGGAGTGGATTGGAGCGGAGTGGAGTGGATTCTAGTGAAAAAGAATGGAATGGAATGGAATGGGATGGAATGGAATGGAATGAAATGGTATGGAATGGATTTGAAAGGGAATGAATGGAATGGAAAAAATTGCAGTGGAGTGCAGTGGAGTGGAAT
>NW_026668779.1:0-1176 GCF_009828535.3 Hylobates moloch | reverse complement strand
AATAAATATCAAAAATCCCTTATTCACTGTGAATTTTAACGTTACTGATGAAGAGGTTTAAGAAGAAATAGGGCTGGGTACGGTGGTTCACACCATAATCCCATCACTTTGGGAGGCTGAGACTGGAGGATCGCTTGAGATCAGGAGTTTAAGATCAGGTTAGGCAGCATAGCAAGACCCTGTCTCTACAAAAAAAAAAAAAAATTAGCTGGGCATGGTGGCATGCACCTGTGGTCCCAGAGACCTGAGAGGCTGAGGTGGGAGGGTTGCTTGAGCCTGGGAGGTCAAGGCTGCAGTGAACTGAGATTGTGCCACTGCACTACAGCCTGGGTGGGGAGAGAGTGAGCCCTATCTCAAAAAAAAAAAAAAAAAAAAAAAAAAAGAGAAAGAAGGGGGGGGGGGGGGGGGGGGGGGGGGGGGAGGGGGGAGGGGAGAGAAAGAGAAAGAGATAAAAAGAGAAAAAGAAAGAAAAAGAAAAGGACAGAAAGAAAAGGAGAGAAAAAGAAAGAACGAGAAAGAGAGAGAAAAAGAGAGAGAGAGAAAGAGAGAAAGGAAGGAAGAAGGAAGGGAGGGAGGGAGGAAGGGAGGGGAAGGCCAGGCACAGTGGCTCACACCTATAATCCCAGCACTTTGGGAGGCCGAGGTGGGTGGATCACCTGAGGTCAGGAGTTTGAGACCAGCCTGGCCAACATTGTGAAACCCTGTCTCTACCAAAAATACAAAAATTAGCCAGATGTGGTGGCACAGGCCTGTAATCCCAGCTACTTGGGAGGCTGAGGTAGGAGAATCGCTTGAACCAGGGAGACAGAGGTTTGCAGTGAGCCAAGATCGTCCCATTGCACTCCAGCCTAGGCGACAGAGCAAGACTGGTTTTCCAAAAAAAAAAAGAAAGAAAGAAAGAAAAAGAAACAGGACATTTCCATACAGTCTTCAAGTCTATACCCCCCAACCTATTGATTATTTCCAGCACATACCACCTTCACCATCAAGATTAACATCACTAGAAACAAGGTGTCAAGATGTGTAGACAGGGCCAGGCGCGGTGGCTCACACCTGTAGTCTCAGCACTTTGGGAGGCTGAGGTGGGCGGATTACGAGGTCAGGAGATTGAGACCATCCTGGCTAACACATGAAACCCAGTCTCTACTAAAAATACAAAAAATTAGCCAGGCATGG
>NW_026668778.1:0-1176 GCF_009828535.3 Hylobates moloch | reverse complement strand
GCCTTGGCCTCCCAAAGTGCTGGGATTAAAGGCGTGATCCACTGCACCCGGCCTCTGTTGCAGCTTTCTGCTGTTTTAACATCAGAAGAGATGTAAGCTTTGGAATATGATTGTTACAAACTCTCTTCGTTCTCCAAATACAAAAAATAATCTTTTTTAGCTTCTTTTCTTGTCAGCGTTCACCTGAACTCTGGCTATTTCCACAACAGCACAATCTGAGGCTTTTGGTGCTTCTATGTCCTGTAAAAATGGGGAGGCAGTCCTGTGGCCTTGGTGGTTATGGGAGGTAGGAATGGATACATAGATGAAATACATTGTAGCAGTCAAAGCAGGTGATGTTCTCTCTTTGCTCCAGCAACAGAGTAACAAACCTCCAGTTTTTCCATTCCGGATTAAGACAAAGAGCTACTGCAAATAGCTGAAATTTGAAAACAAAAATCCTAGAGAAAGTCAGTTACTGGTTGCTTTCAAACCTCATGCCAGAACCACCAATAAAGTAGCAATCCCAGCAAATTCGCAACATCTGCTGCCTTGCCCATCCTGTGATGGAATGCCCTTCACAAGCTAAGATGTCATTAATCCCACCATGGCAGGGTAGAAAGAGGTGAAGCTGAAGAATAAGATGATCTAGGGCAGGGGTCCCCATCCCTGGTCTGTGGGTCGGTACCAGTCCATGGCCTGTTAGGAACCAGCCACACAGCAGGAGGTGAGCGGTGGGTGAGCCAGCATTACCGCCTGAGCTTCGCCTCCTGTCAGAGCAGTGGCGGCAGTAGATTCTCATAGGAATTCGGACCCTATTGTGAACTGTGCAGGTTCTCCTTATGAGAATCTAATACCTGATGATCTGTCACTGTCTCCCATCAGCCCCAGATGGGACTGTCTAGTTGCAGGAAAACAGGCTCAGAGCTCCCACTGATTCTACATTATAGTCAGTTGTATAATTATTTCATTATGTATTACAATGTAATAATAATAATGGAAATAAAGTGCACAATAATGTAATGGCTTGAATCATCCTGAACCCATCCCCCTTCAACCCCCAGTCTATGGAAAAATCATCTTCCATGAAACCGGTCCCTGCTGCCAAAAAAAGTTGGGGACTGCTGATCTAGAATAACTAACTGATTTCTAAAGAATTGACCCTACTCACATGGCTCACCCCTTTGAATAATAGGA
>NW_026668777.1:0-1176 GCF_009828535.3 Hylobates moloch | reverse complement strand
CTCTCTATCTGTAGAGACTGCAAGCTGATATTCCGAGCGCTAAGTGGCCTATGGTGGAAAAAGGAATATCTTCAAATAAAAACTACACAGAAGCATTCTGCGAAACTTTTTCTGATCTGTGCATTCCACTAACAGAGTTGAACCATACTTTTGATTGACGAGTTTTGAAACACTCTTTCGGTAGAAACTGCAAGGGGACATTCGGAGCGCTAAGCGGCCTATAGTGGAAAAAGGAATATCTTCAAATAAAAACTACACAGAATCATTCTGCCAAACTTCTTTCTCTTCTGTGCGTTCAACTAAAAGAGTTGAAACTTACGGTTGATTGAGAAGTTCTGAAACACTCTTTCTGTAGAAACTGCCATCGGACATTCGGTGCACAATGGGGCCTATAGTGGAAAAAGGATTATATTCAAATTAAAACTACACAGAAGCGTTCTGTGAAACTAATTTCTGGCCTGTGCATTCAACTAGCACAGTTGAAATTTACTTTTGAATGAGGAGTTTTGAAAAACTCTTTCTGTAGAAACTGCAGTGGGACAATAGTAGCGCTAAGGGGCCTATGGTGGAAAAAGGAATATCTTGAAATAAAAACAACACAGAATAATTCTGCCAATCTTCTTTCTGTTCTGTGCATTCACCTGACAGATTTGAACCTTAATTTTGATTGATAAGCTGTGAAACTCTCTTTCTGTATATACTGCAAGCGGATATTCTGAGCGCTAAGGGGCCTATGGTGGAAAAAGGAATATCTTCAAATAATAACTACACAGAAGCCTTCTGCGAAACTTCTTTCTGATCTGTGCATTCAACTAGCAGAGCTGAACGATACTTTTGATTGAGGAGTTTTGAATCACTCTTTCTGTAGAAACTGCAAGAGGACATTCAGAGCGCTAAGGGGCCTATAGTGGAAAAAGGAATATCTTCAAATTCAAACTACACAGAAGCATTCTGTGAAACTACTTTCTGGTCTGTGCATTCAACTAGCAGAGTTGAACCTTACTTTGGATTGACGAGTTTTGAAACACTCTTTTTGTAAAAACTGCAAGTGGACATTCAGAGCACTAAGGGAATTAAAGTGGAAAAAGGACTACCTTCAAATAACAACTAAACATAATCATTCTGCCAAACTTCTTCCTGTTCTGTGCATTCAAATAACAGAGTTCAAACCTACTG
>NW_026668776.1:0-1176 GCF_009828535.3 Hylobates moloch | reverse complement strand
TGAATAGTGGAAACTGGAATGCATTTGGAAGACAGGAAGGGTCTTCTTCTTTTGTACCCTGGCTCGCCGTTTTGACGTTGGTTTTTGAATGGACCTCAGGCGCCCCAGGACTTGTGCTCTCGGTGGAACCCACATAACGCCGGAAACTCACAGACCGACTTGCCTGTTTCACGGTGTCCACTTCCAACGAATTGAAATGAAAAATTTTCCCACGGGCACGTAAGTCATTTGGAAGGAAGTCGTACGGATAATAAAGGAAATCAAACACAGGAGTGTGTGTATTCAACTAAAACCACATCAGAAAGCCCTGAAATAAATCTCATTTGGTGTGTTTACAAATGGCATTTGGGGAGATTGAAGGTCAGGCGTCCAGCTGCGAGAGGTGCATCTCTGAAGCACAGTCCCTGTCCTGACATCAGACTTCTTTATCCGACGTGGTGTTTCAGTGGAAATGATTGCGGGAAATGGCCCCTTCCTTGTCTGTATTTGCTGATGAGATTTCACGGTCCCTTTCTCGTTAGGTGCAGTGATCAAAGTTGACCAACCCCTGAGGGAAGTTGTCCAGGGCACAACTCAGGGCTCCGTAGAACCACAGAATCTTGGGGGCAACCCTGCTCCAGCACCCAAGTGCGCATACGAACAGGGTCTCTGTGTGACGTGTGTGAAAACTACAGTGTGATGAGCATGATTCGCAGACAGGTTATCGATTGGGATCACCTCCAAATCAGTTATGAGCATGAAAGGACACCGATGCCCAGGTCCCGCCTCCAGGAATAAGACCCTCCAGCGTCTTGTGTGAAGCCACAGCATCTGGATTCCTCATGCTTCTGGGGATCATTCTCCTGGAAATGGTGGCTCCTTTCTCCCTGTGGAGCGTCTTTCTAAGCAGTGCTCCTTTCTTCCCCCAGGACGCTTTACATCTGGCACGGGAAGCCTTCTGATTGAGCACGCCTGGCCTCATGAAAAGACAAGGGAAAGAAACGGGGCCAAAGGTCACAGTCCTCTCCTTCCACCATCCTCCTTGAAATCATCCCAATTTCATGGGCCCTGAGGCCAGGGCTGTGTCTTTACACCTCGAGGCCTCGGCACCGGGCCTAAATTCTGCCCTGTTTCTTACTGTCTAAGACATTTTGGGAAAATCCCTAGAGCCAGGATCTTCATTCCTGCTAAGCTAGG
>NW_026668775.1:0-1176 GCF_009828535.3 Hylobates moloch | reverse complement strand
GGGCGCCCCTCCCCCAGCCTCGCTGCCGCCTTGCAGCTTGATCTCAGACTGCTGTACTAGCAATCAGTGAGACTCCGTGGGCACAGGACCCTCCGAGCCAGGTGCGGGACACAATCTCCTAGTGTGCCGTTTTCCAGGCCCGTTGGAAAAGCGCAGTATTGGGGTGGGACTGACCCGATATTCCAGGTGCCATCTGTTTCCCCTTTCTTTGACTAGGAAAGGGAACTCCCTGACCCCTTGCGCTTTCCGAGTGAGGCAATGCCTCGCCCTGCTTCGGCTCGCGCACAGTGCGCTTCACCGACTGTCCTGCACCCACTGTTAGGCACTCCCTAGTGAGATGAAACCGGTACCTCAAGCAGAAATGCAGAAATCACCCGTCTTCTGTGTCGCTGGGGCTGGGAGCTGGAGACCGGAGCTGTTCCTATTCAGCCATCTTGGCTCCACCCCCTGGCTTATTATTCTTTAATGTGTTTGATTAGTGTATCATTTTCTTAGGGCCTTATCAACTCAGTACAGTGAGAAAACTTCAGTTTCCAGACCTACACAATTGAAGAGGAGACACCACTGATCTGTAACTTTTCCTGAGCAAAAGGAACTAGCTCCTTGACATGGAGTGGCTCAGCATCCTCTGTCGTCCGCCCGCGCTTCCTCAGGAAGCCCCTTATGCAGCCGCAGCCTGAAAGCAGCAGCCGAAGCTGCCGCCGCTGCTCCCACTGCCAGCAACCGCCCGGGCGTGGCAGGGACAGGCGGGCGACTTTCTTGAGTGAGTTTTTTAATCCTGAGTTCTAGTTTGATTGCACTGTGGTCTGAGAGACAGTTTGTTATAATTTCTGTTCTTTTACATTTGCTGAGGAGAGCTTTACTTCCAACTATGTGGTCAATTTTGGAATAGGTGTAGTGTGGTGCTGAAAAAAATGTATATTCTGTTGATTTGGGGTGGAGAGTTCTGTAGATGTCTATTAGGTCCACTTTGTTTAGAGCTGAGTTCAATTCCTGGATATCCTTGTTAACTTTCTGTCTCGATGATCTGTCTAATGTTGACAGTGGGGTGTTAAAATCTCCCATTATTATTGTGTGGGAGTTTAAGTCCCTTTGTAGGTCACTCAGGACTTGCTTTATGAATCTGGGCGCTCCTGTGTTGGGTGCATATATATTTAGGATAGTTAGCTCTTCTTG
>NW_026668774.1:1032-1176 GCF_009828535.3 Hylobates moloch | reverse complement strand
GTTTTTTAATTAATAGGACAAACCTAGCTTCATGGAATGAATTGGCTAATATTTCATCTTTGTCCCTGCTGTGAGAAAATTAATGCAATAGATACTCTGAAAATTTGTAGTTTTCATCATAATATCATTTGTTGTTGAAACATT
>NW_026668774.1:0-999 GCF_009828535.3 Hylobates moloch | reverse complement strand
TTGAAACATTTTTTGGAATGTTTGTGCATCTTCTTTCTTGAACCTGAAGATAGAGATTGTCAGAAATGCTCTTTGTTGATGTGTACCTTGGGAAATTTCACTCTTTAGAAACACCACTTTACAGCAATAAGGAAAATAACGCCCAGTTCATTTGTTGATTGCTGCGATATATACAAGTAGAATAGCAGAAGACAAATTATTTGAGGGGACTTTCGTATTTATTGATAATTCTTTGTTTTCTTTTTTATAAGGCTATGAAAATTTTAGTAAGTTATATTTTGTCTTTTATAATAACTTTTCTTCATAAACATATTTTGGGATCTAGTTAATGAATTAGATGACTTATGGAGTTTTTTCAAATTTTTGAACAAATTGCAATCATATATAATTATAGGGTACACAGCGTTAATATGGTATATATATGTACAGTGTGGAATAATTAAATCAAGATAACGAACATATTCATCATCATAAGTATTTATCATTTATTTCTCTTGTATAATTGCAACCTTGTATCATTTGACCAACATCTCTCGGGTCTCTCAACCTTCAGCCTCCGATAACCACCATTTCACTCTCAGCTTCAATGAATTCAACTTTTTTAGATAAAATGTATGAGTGAGATCATGTAATATTCATCTTTCTATGCCTGGCTTATTTCACTTAGCATAATGTCCTTCAGGTTCATCCATGTTGTCAAAAACTACTGGATTTCACTCTTTTCTAAGGCTGAGGAGTGTTTCATTTTCTTTATCCATTCATCTGTTGATTGACACTTAGGTCGACTCCATATCTTGGCTATTGTGAATAATGCTGTAATAAACCTGGGAGTGATTATATCTTTTCAATGTACTGATTTCATTTACTTTAAATAGATACCGAGTATTGGGATAGGTGGATCATGTGGTAGCTTTATTTTAATGTTTTAATTTTAATTTTATATTTATTTTGTTTTATTTATTTATTTATTTATTTATTTATTTATTTATTTATTTATTT
>NW_026668773.1:0-1177 GCF_009828535.3 Hylobates moloch | reverse complement strand
GGCAAAGCCTAAGTAATTATTTTTTCAATATAATCAAAAAAGCAGACGTTCTGCTTTTGTTTGAGCGCTGCTACATATGGGCAGTAGGTCTGCAGTGGGGCAGCTGGGGTCCAGGCCACAGGGCTTGATGTGTTTGAGTTCCTGTTACAGTGACAGCCACTTTGTTACATGTTTCAGGCAAAGAGTTTGGCGTTATCCTCACAACTTGGGGAGTTCGGAATTATCACTGCTTTTCACAGATAAGGAAACTAAGGCTCAGCGAATTTGAGAGTGGCCAGAGCCACCCACCTGCTCATTAGCAAGGTCAGGTTCATATCAGACTCTCTGGTCCCACTTGTACCCTGGGAGGCCCTACGTCCAGGCACTGTATCTGCGTCACACAAGGCAAGCCGCAGATCTGCCGTGAGGCCACTCACTCACGTATTCATGTATTCATTCATTCAACACCACCTGCATTCCAGGCACTACTGAGCCAGGCACTAGGATACAGTGATGAATGGCTCAGACTGACACCCACCACAAGGAGTCCCCCAACTAGTGTGGGCTTAGATGCACAAACGCAGCTCCCCCTGCACAGACCAGTTATGGGACTACCGGGCTGTGGTGGTAAAAGGAGGCGAAACATCACCCGTGTGGAATGTCAAGGCTTCCTGGAAGAATGATTTCCAGATGAGACCCAGGTGAGGGTAGGTGGAGGGAAGACAGGAGGGTGTTTGGCAGGGAAGGAGGATTGTCCCTTTCAAGAAAGAGCAGCCTCTCTGAGGCCTGAAGATGAACGAGCAGAGTGTCAGGGCTTCCTGTGACAGCTGCGTGTGCATTCTTCCCGAGTATCCCATTCATCCGCCTTCCAGGCTCCAAGTGCTTGGCTTCAGGGACCTCCCCTGGGCCCCCACATTGCTTCCACACAGACCTACCCACCCCATCTGTCTTAGTCCAGGCCCTCTGAGAAGGCAGAAACGGAGACAGGATTAAACATGCAAGAAATCTGTTAGAGGAAATGCCTATGGGAAAAAAATGTAGAGGCCAGGGGAGGCTGGAAGAGCCACAAGTCCATGATGCAGACCCGACTCCCGGGGAGGCTGGAAGAGCCACAAGTCCACGATGCAGACCCGACTCCCGGGGAGGCTGGAAGAGCCACAAGTCCACGATGCAGACCCGACTCCAGGGGAGGCTGGAA
>NW_026668772.1:0-1177 GCF_009828535.3 Hylobates moloch | reverse complement strand
GGCAAAGCCTAAGTAATTATTTTTTCAATATAATCAAAAAAGCAGACGTTCTGCTTTTGTTTGAGCGCTGCTACATATGGGCAGTAGGTCTGCAGTGGGGCAGCTGGGGTCCAGGCCACAGGGCTTGATGTGTTTGAGTTCCTGTTACAGTGACAGCCACTTTGTTACATGTTTCAGGCAAAGAGTTTGGCGTTATCCTCACAACTTGGGGAGTTCGGAATTATCACTGCTTTTCACAGATAAGGAAACTAAGGCTCAGCGAATTTGAGAGTGGCCAGAGCCACCCACCTGCTCATTAGCAAGGTCAGGTTCATATCAGACTCTCTGGTCCCACTTGTACCCTGGGAGGCCCTACGTCCAGGCACTGTATCTGCGTCACACAAGGCAAGCCGCAGATCTGCCGTGAGGCCACTCACTCACGTATTCATGTATTCATTCATTCAACACCACCTGCATTCCAGGCACTACTGAGCCAGGCACTAGGATACAGTGATGAATGGCTCAGACTGACACCCACCACAAGGAGTCCCCCAACTAGTGTGGGCTTAGATGCACAAACGCAGCTCCCCCTGCACAGACCAGTTATGGGACTACCGGGCTGTGGTGGTAAAAGGAGGCGAAACATCACCCGTGTGGAATGTCAAGGCTTCCTGGAAGAATGATTTCCAGATGAGACCCAGGTGAGGGTAGGTGGAGGGAAGACAGGAGGGTGTTTGGCAGGGAAGGAGGATTGTCCCTTTCAAGAAAGAGCAGCCTCTCTGAGGCCTGAAGATGAACGAGCAGAGTGTCAGGGCTTCCTGTGACAGCTGCGTGTGCATTCTTCCCGAGTATCCCATTCATCCGCCTTCCAGGCTCCAAGTGCTTGGCTTCAGGGACCTCCCCTGGGCCCCCACATTGCTTCCACACAGACCTACCCACCCCATCTGTCTTAGTCCAGGCCCTCTGAGAAGGCAGAAACGGAGACAGGATTAAACATGCAAGAAATCTGTTAGAGGAAATGCCTATGGGAAAAAAATGTAGAGGCCAGGGGAGGCTGGAAGAGCCACAAGTCCATGATGCAGACCCGACTCCCGGGGAGGCTGGCAGAGCCACAAGTCCACGATGCAGACCCGACTCCCGAGGAGGCTGGCAGAGCCACAAGTCCACGATGCAGACCCGACTCCAGGGGAGGCTGGAA
>NW_026668771.1:0-1177 GCF_009828535.3 Hylobates moloch | reverse complement strand
TATATATATATGTTGCTCGCTTATTTTTTTGTCTGTTCCCTTATGTATCGGGAGTGCCAGGAGGACAGGGCTTTGTGTTTTCCTCACCACTATCTGGCTCATGCATAGCACAGTCCTTGGCACACGGTAAACACGTTGAGGAGAACCTCTGGGACTAGCGGACTCTCAGCATCATTCCGCTGGGCCCAGTGGGGCCTCTGAAGGGATCCGCCTTGCCAGGCTCCCGCCCAAGACCTGACGCATGCGCACCGGCTGGCCAGCTACTTTTTTCTTGACCGGCCAAGTGGCAGGGCGCCTGCGCGACCCAGTGCCGAGACGGACGCGAGCTGGAGATGGGGTAAGGGGAGGGGGTGGTGGTGGGGGACAGCGGCGCCTGCGCAGTGAAGGAATGTAGGCGGGGCCTCCGCTGCGCCTGCGCAGACGGCCGCAGCCCTGCTGGGCGCCAAGGGGCTGGCCAAGGGCGGGGGTCGTGAGGGAGGCAGGGCGGGCCCGGCAAGCGGCGCCGCGGGGCTGGCTGCTTCCCTGAGGCCGGACTCAACGGGTCTCGGCTGAGCCACCGGGTGAGCTCACCGCCCAGCCCCAACCAGGAGATTGCGAGGGAGCGATGCGGTGCCGCGCGGTAAGAGCCACGGCCGGGTTCCCGCAGTGTTCGCTGGCCGGTTGGTTTATCGCCTCAGCGCAGCCCGCGCGGCCGCGCCCGGGCGTCCCCGCAGACCCCGGCAGGCCCCGCGCCTGCGCCGTCCCTGCTCTTGGGCCCCTCCAGTGTGTCCCGCGCCTGCGCCTTTCCCTTCCCGCGCCGTCCTCGTTCTGGGCTTCGGGGCTTCTGGGACAACCCGCAGGCTTCGCCGCCGAGACCCACGGGCCTCCGTCCCTTGGTGTTGGGGTTCAGCTGGTTCTGGGACTCCGCTTGCGGCTTGTCTGTGTGCAGACAGGCCGGCTGCGACCCTCGTGCCTGCCTTTCCGGCGCTCCGGGAGAGGCTGGGGCTGCCGCCCCGTCGCCCGGGTCCCTTGCCTGGGGCGGGGACAGCGTTGTTCAGTGGCCCCGAGGGCGCAGCGCGGAGGAGCAGGGGCCACGGGCGGCGGACCCCAGGCCTGCTGCTGGTGCTGCTTCTGCTGTGGCTGGCGCCCCAGGCCTACGGAACGTCCTTTCTTCTTGAGACGTGGTTAGTTGCATCAG
>NW_026668770.1:0-1177 GCF_009828535.3 Hylobates moloch | reverse complement strand
AAAGTAAGCTTCAACTCTGTTAGTTGAATGCACAGAACAGTAAGAAGTTTCACAGAATGCTTCTGTGTTGTTTTTATTTGAAGATATTCCTTTTTCCACTATAAGCCCCTTAGCGCTCAGAATGTCCACTTCCAGTTTCTACAGAAAGAGTGTTTCAGAACAGCTCAATCAAAAGTTAGCTTCAACCCTGTTAGTTGAATGCACAGAGCAGAAAGAAATTTCACAGAATGCTTCTGTGAAGTTTTTATTTGAAGATATTCCTTTTTCCACTATACGCCATTTAGCGCTCCGAATGTTCCCTGACAGTTACTACAGAAAGAGTGTTTCAGAAGTGCTCAATCAAAAGTAAGCTTCAACTCTGTTAGTTGCATGCACAGAACAGAAAGAAGTTTCACAGAATGCTTCTGTGTAGTTTTTATTTGAAGACATTCCTTTTTCCACTTTAAGGCTTTAGCGCTCAGAATGTCGGCTTGCAGTTTTCACAGAAAGAGTGTTTCGGAACTGCTCTATCAAAAGTAAGCTTCCACTCTGTTAGTTCAATGCACTGAACAGAAAGAAGTTTCACAGAAGCATTCTGTGAAACGCTTCTGTGTAGTTTTTATTTGAAGACATTCCTTTTTCCACTTTAAGCCCTTTAGCGTTCAGAATGTCCACTTGCAGTTTCTACAGATAGAGTGTTTCAGAACTGCTCTGTCAAAAGTAAGCTTAAACTCTGTTAGTTCAAAGCACTGAACAGAAAGAAGTTTCACAGAATGCTTCTGTGTAGTTTTTTTTTGAAGATATTCCTTTTTCCACGGTAGGCCCCTTAGTTCTCCGAATGTCCCCTTGCAGTTTCTACAGAAACAGTGTTTCAAAACTGCTCAATCAAAAGTAAGCTTCAACTCTGTTAGTTGAATGCACAGAACATAAAGAAGTTTCACAGAATGCTTCTGGGTAGTTTTCATTTGAAGAGATTCCTTTTTCCACTTTAAGCCCTTTAGCGCCCAGAATATCGGCTTGCAGTTTTCACAGAAAGAGTGTTTCGGAACTGCTCTATCAAAAGGAAGCTTCCACTCTGTTAGTTCAATGCACTGAACAGAAAGATGTTTCACAGAATGCTTCTGTTTAGTTTCTATTTGAAGACATTCCTTTTTCCACTTTAAGCCCTTTAGCGTTCAGAATGTCCACTTGCAGTTCT
>NW_026668769.1:0-1177 GCF_009828535.3 Hylobates moloch | reverse complement strand
TTTTCAAAATCTTTCCAAAAAGCCAATTTGCTGTATTAATTTGCTCAGTAAACCTTCATTTCATCAAAAGTAAATATACCAAATGATCCCTTCTTAAATTTGAGAGCAAATTAAAACTAACTGTACTTCAAAAACAAACTTCTAGGCCAGGCATGGTAGCTCCTGCCTGTAATCATAGGACTTTGGGAGGCGGAGCTGGGTGGATTGCTTGAGCCCAGGAGTTTGAAACCAGCCTGGCCAACACAGGAAAACCCCATCTCTAAAAAAGAAAAAAAAATCCTATTTTAAAAAAACTTATAAGAATTAGACTATGCTGGAAGAAAAGCAGAATCTCTACTTGTTTAAGCAAGGTGAAGCTTAAAAACTACTTTTGAATTGCATACTGAAACATCAGAATCTTTTGAAATCAGAAGAAACCAAGGACTCTAGCCAAAACAGAGTGGCTTTTTACTTAGGGCTGAATACAAACATTAGGTGATGACTCCATAGAGGCCAAACCTCAGGGCTTTAGACATAGGTGGAGTCCAGTTCCTGCTGAAACAGAATTTGATCTCAATAATCGTTATACATGAGAGAGGAAAGTAACATTATTATGAGCATAAATTTACCATTTTTTATTATTGTACTTTAAGTTTTAGGGTACATGTGCACAATGTGCAGGTTTGTTACATATGTATCCATGTGCCATGTTGGTGTGCTGCACCCATTAACTCATCATTTAGTATTAGGTGTATCTCCTAATGCTATCCCTCCCCCTTCCCCCCACCCCACAATTTTAATTAAAGTGGAAATTACTGACAAATTAGCTTAAAAAGCTAGTACATTAGAAACAAAATTAAGCCTGTAAGCTAGTCATGTTTATAGACTGGAAAGTTAAGTTAGGGATAAGGACATTAACAGGCTAAGGTAGTAGTTCTCAAACTGTTTTCCCAAAAATCAACACTCATAATCTAAGCAGATGTTAATAATATTCCCTGGACACCTCCAATGGAACTGGGCTTTGTTGTGACTTTTTAAATAAACTTGAACCCATCATTCAAGGGTGTTTTGAAAAGGCATCTATGATTGTGGCCTATGAAATGCTCATGCATGATGGGAAAATTTAAATGCAGATACACTATGGTACCACAGGAGGACAAGCTGTTCCTTCATCCAAGAGTAGTTTCCAAAGTAGTAC
>NW_026668768.1:0-1177 GCF_009828535.3 Hylobates moloch | reverse complement strand
TATTTCTGCCTTCATTTCATTATGTACCCAATAGTCATTCAGGAGCAAGTTGTTCAGTTTCCATGTAGTTGAGCGGTTTTGAGTGAGTTTCTTCATCCTGAGTTCTAGTTTGATTGCACTGTGGTCTGAGAGACAGTTTGTTATAATTTCTGTTGTTTTACATTTGCTGAGGAGAGCTTTACTTCCAACTATGTGGTCAATTTTGGAATAGGTGTGGTGTGGTGCTGAGAAAAATGTATATTCTGTTGATTGGGGTGGAGAGTTCTGTAGATGTCTATTAGGTCCACTTTGTGCAGAGCTGAGTTCAATTCCTGGATATCCTTGTTAACTTTCTGTCTCATTGATCTGTCTAATGTTGACAGTGGGGTGTTAAAATCTCCCATTATGATTGTGTGGGAGTTTAAGTCCCTTTGTAGGTCACTCAGGACTTGCTTTATGAATCTGGGTGCTCCTGTGTTGGGTGCATATATATTTAGGATAGGTAGCTCTTCTTGTTGAATTCATCCCTTTACCATTATGTAATGGCCTTCTTTGTCTCTTTTGATCTTTACTGGTTTAAAGTCTATTTTATCAGAGACTAGGATTGCAATCCCTGCCTTTTTTTGTTTTCCATTTGCTTGATAGATCTTCCTCCATCCCTTTATTTTGAGTCTATGTGTGTCTCTGCACGTGAGATGGGTTTCCTGAATACAGCACACTGATGGGTCTTGACCTTCATCCAGTATGCCAGTCTGTGTCTTTTAATTGGAGCATTCAGGCCATTTACATTTAAAGTTAATATTGTTATTATGTGTGAATTTGATCCTGTCATTATGATGCTAGTTGGTTATTTTGCTCATTAGTTGATGCAGTTTCTTCCTAGCCTTGATGGTCTTTACAATTTGGCATGTTTTTGCAGTGGCTGGTACCCGTTGTTCCTTTCCATGTTTAGTGCTTCCTTCAGGAGCTCTTTTAGGGCAGGCCTGGTGGTGACAAAATCACTCAGCATTTGCTTGTCTGTAAAGTATTTTATTTCTCCTTCATTTATGAAGCTTAGTTTGGCTGGATATGAAATTCTAGGTTGAAAATTCTTTTCTTTAAGAATGTTGAATATCGGCCCCCACTCTCTTCTGGCTTGTAGAGTTTCTGCCGAGAGATCAGCTGTTAGTCTGATGGGCTTCCCTTTGTGGGTAACCCA
>NW_026668767.1:0-1177 GCF_009828535.3 Hylobates moloch | reverse complement strand
TTCCATTCCATTGCATTCCATTGCTTTCCATTCTATATCGTTCCATTCCTTTCCATTCCGTTCCATTCCATTCCATTCAATTCCATTAAATTCCAATCAATTCCTCTGCATTCCATATCATTCCATTCCATTCCATTCCTATCCGTTTCTTTCTATTCCATTCCCTTCCTATTCCTTTCATTCATTTCCATTGTACGGCATTGCATTCCATTCCTTTCAATTCCACCACACTCCATTCCACTCCCCTCCACTCCACTCCACACCACTCCACTCCACTCCACTGCATTCCATTCCATTCCACACTATTCTCTTCTATTCCTTTCTTTCAAAATTTTTTCCATCTGTCACCCTGGCTGGATTGCAGTGGAACAATGTCAGCTTAGATTTTATTTCACCGTTTCATTCCATTGCATTTCATTCCATTGCATTGCATTTTATTCCGTTCCAGTCCTTTCCATTCCATTCCATTGCCCTCCATTCCATTCCATTCCATTCCATTGCGTTCCACTCCCTTGCATTCCATTCCATTCCACACTATTCTATTCTATTCTTTCTTACAACAAGTTCTCAATTTGTCACCCTGGCTGAATTGAAGTGCATAATGTCAGCTCACATTTTATTTCACCGTTTCATAACATTCCATTTCATTCCATTCCATTCAAATCCTCTCATTTCCACTCCCTCCCACTCCCTTCCTTTCTTCCCTTTACAATCCACTCCATTGTGCCTTTGTCCATATCATTCCATTCCATTACTCTCCATTCCATTCCATTCCATTGCATTCCATTCCATTCCATTCCATTCCATTGCATTCCATTCCATTCCATTCCATTGCATTCCAATCCATTTCATTCCATTTCGTTCGATTCCATTCCATCGTACTCCATTCCATTCCATTCCTTTCTGTTCCATTCATATCCACTCCATTCCATTCCATTCCATAATATTCCACTGCACTAGACAACCTTCCTTTCTTCTCCATTCCACTCCAATGCTCTCCACTACACATTTTTCAATTCCATTCCATTCCATTCATTTGCATTCCATTCCATTCCATTCCATTCATTTCATTCCATTCCATTTCATTTCGTTCCATTCCATTCCATTTCGTTCCTTTCCATTCCATTATGTTCCATTGAACTCCACTAATTTCCATTCCATTCCTTTCCATTCCATT
>NW_026668766.1:0-1177 GCF_009828535.3 Hylobates moloch | reverse complement strand
AATGGAATGGAATGGAGTGGAACGGAATGGAAGGGAAGGGAAAGGAATGGAATGCAAAGGAATTGAAAGGAATTGAATGGAAGAGAATGGAGGGAAATGGTATGGAATGGAATGGAATGGAGTGAACTGCAGTGGAGTGGAGGTGAGCATTGTGGGGTCAGTTTAGTGGAGTGGAATGGAGTGAAATTGAAATGGATGGAATGGAACGTTATGTAGTGGAGAGTAGGGGAGTTGAGTGGAGTGGTGTGGAATGGTCTGGAATGGAATGGAATGGAGTGGAGTGGAGTGGAATGGAACGGATTGAGGTGAATTGTGTTGAAATGGAGATGAGTGTAGTGGGGTCAGTGGAGTGGACTGGAATGGAGTGTAAGGGAATGGGATGGAATGGAATGTTATGCAGTGGCGTGTAAGGGAGGTGAGTGGAGTGTTTGGAATGGGGTGGAATGGAATAGGATGGAAAGGAATGGAGTGTAGTGGAGTGGAGAGGAGTGGAATGGATTGGAATGCAATGGGATGGAATGAAATGGACTGGAATGGAATGGAATGGAATGGAATGGAATGGAATGGAATGGAATCAAAAGGAATGGAATGGAATGGAGGGAAATGGTATGGAATGGAATGGAATGGAATGGTGTGTAATGGAAACGAATGGAATGGAATGGAAAGGAATGGAATGGAGGGAAATGTTATGGAAATGAATGGAATGCAGTGAGTTGGAGTGGAGTGGAGATGAGTGTAGTGGCACAGTGGAGTGGAGTGGAATGGAGGGTAATGGAATGGGATGGAATGGAAGGTTTTATAGTGGAGTGTATGGGAAGTGATAGGAGTGGTGTGTAATGGAGTGGAATAGAATGAGATGGAATGGAATGGAGTGGAATGGAATGGAATGTAGTGATGTGGAGTGGAGTGGAATGGATTGGAATGCAATGGGATGGAATGGACGGGAATGGAATGGAATGGAATGGTCTGGAGTGGAGTGGAGTTGAATGGACTGGAGTGGAGTGGAGTTGAATGGACTGGAATGCAATGGGAGGGAATGGAATAGAATGGAATGGAATGGAATGGAATGGAATGCAATGGAATGGATTGCAATGGAGTGGAGTGGAGTGGAATAGAGTGGAGAGGAGTGGAATGGATATGAATTCAATTGGATGGAATGGAATCAAGTGGAGTGCAG
>NW_026668765.1:0-1177 GCF_009828535.3 Hylobates moloch | reverse complement strand
CCCAAGTACTCCCCATATCTCCAGGTCCCGCCCGAGGTGCCCGCGGAGAAAACCAGCCACGGAGCGGGGGCGGGGCGGGGCCTGGAGATATGGGGAGTACTTGGGGGAACCCTCGCTGGGTGCGGCTCGCGCTCTGCCTGGCTGACTTAGTGCTGTCGCTCTACGCGCGCTGCACGTGAAGGCGGCGCGCGCCCGGGACCCGGATTACCGCGCTCTCTGCGACGTGGGCACCGCCATTAGCTGTCCGCGCGTCTTCTCCAGGTAGGGCAGGGGCTTCGGGCTGGTGGAGCACGTGCTGGGACAGGACAGCATCCTCAATCAATCCAATAACATATTCCCTTGCATCTTCTACACACTACAGCTGTTGTTAGGTTGCCTGCGGACGCGCTGGGCCTCTGTCCTGCGGCTGCTGAGCTCCTTGCTGTCTCTCGCTGGTTCTGTCTACCTGGCCTAAATTCTGTTCTTCGTGCTTTATGATTTCTGCATCGTTTGCATCACCACCTATGCCATCAACGTGGGCCTTATGTGGCTCAGTTTCCGGAAGGCCCAAGAACCCTAGGGCAAGGCTAAGAGGCACTGAGCCCTCACCCCAAGTCAGGCTGGCCTCATCTGCTTTGCTTTGGCATGTGAACCTTGCCCAAGGAGGTATATCTGGGTTCCTAGAAGGCCCTAGATGCAGGGCCATATAGAGTCCCTCCTCCCTCTGCCATACCCACACACGACAGTAGACCAAATGTACCACACGCTCGCTCTTTTTTCCACCCAGTGCCTCTGACTCTGTCCCCAAGGGCTGGTCTCCGAAGCTCTTGCCATTGCCCAGGGAGCGAAGGTTCTGAGCAATAAAATTTCTTCGATTAAAAAAAAAAAAAGGAATGCTAGTCTATAGAGAAAATAGCTAGAGGACACTTTTCCCGATTTATGTGTTTCCCTCCAATTGTCCAGTTGTTAATGCACTATAAATAAATTAGTCAGATTTATTAACGTTTTTATTATTCGTGTTCTGGTTACATAACAACACCAGAGAAGCAGCAGACAATTCTTTATCACAAGAAAAGCTTTTGTTTCCTTAATACATTTTAACTCCTTATTATAGATTACAAAGCCAAAAGGTTTGGTTTTCTTCCTCAAAATAGTATAACACCGTGCTGGTATAAAATTATATATGAAAACATTATGG
>NW_026668764.1:0-1177 GCF_009828535.3 Hylobates moloch | reverse complement strand
ATATTGTTTCAAGTTACTGTCCTTATTGGCAATTTTCCCACCAGTGACCCCTGTACCTTTTCCCAGCTCCCTCTGCCATGCCCAGGCAACTTTCAATTGCTGAGCTGAGGCTTTAGAACTTACATACTGCTTAAAAATAGGCAACGGATAAATTGATTTCCATCTCTCTTTTGTTGTTTACCCCTCTACTCTCAAGTAATATTCATATTTGTGATACATTCTTTAAAAATAAAAGTAAAGAACCTTAAAGTTCTTGGCTCCCTTTTTCATTTTGGTTACCTTAAGATTTTTTCTAAAGTGATTCTCCCTTCACTTACACCACTGAATTTTTTAAATGTATGATAGAATAAATATATTTTTTTACCAATAATGAGAAAATACATGGTTTCCCCTTACAGAATTTCAAAGTTGTTTCCGGAGAGCTCATTTGTTAGGTTTATGTATCTATTTCTGAGGATTAAACTACAATAAGGCAATAATATAGTACACTTGTCTGTCATGCCCTTACGTTGAGTAGTATGTTTGTGTTAAATGTCAAAAAAAATTGATCTAAGCTGTTTTGCATTTCCCCTCCTTGTTTTTACCCCCCAAGTTCCGGTGAAATATTTTTTGAAAAGACTGGGCTTAGTGGAAATATATGTGGTCTATTTTTTTCTTACAGTTGAAAATGGTGAACATGGTTATTTTACAATTCTAAGAAATACGTTGATAAGGTAAGTGCAAGCAATGATGGAAATAGCATAAGATTTTCTTTCCCTAAATAAGAGTTGGACAGATTTACTTTTTGCCTTCTATAAATGTAGCTAATTTAAATTTATATCATCAGTCTAGCAATGAAGTAGGCGTTACATGTAGATGATTCTTTCTCCAAGGTTTTGAAGTCATGAGCAAAAGTTACAAAATAATTTGTGTGTCTAGGGATACATAGGAAAATTAGTCTGTTTATCATTTTACTTTCTATTGAGGTTTAATACTGAAATAACTATGGAAAGTGAAATAGAAGAGACTCTTACTGTAAAAAACGTGTGAAAACTATATAAGGGAAGGCTAGTTTTTGAGTCAAAAGCTAGAATTTGAATGTTAAAAGTGGCACAGCCTGGTAGCTGGTGAGTAGGGCACATTTTATGTACTGGAACATAGCAAACAAAATCAATCTTCCTACCAGGTGAGAAAAAAA
>NW_026668763.1:0-1178 GCF_009828535.3 Hylobates moloch | reverse complement strand
CCATTGCATTCCATTCCATTCCATTCCCTCCACTCCACTCCAATCCAGTCCACTGTATTCCATTCTATGACACTCGGATCCACTCCACTCCTTGACATTCCATTCCTTCACATTCAACTCCACTCCACTCCATTCCTTTCCATTCCATTCCATTCCATTCCACTCCACTCCACTCCACTCAATTCCTTTCTACTCCACTCCACTCCTTTGTACTCCATTCCACCACCCTGCACCCCCTACACTCCATTCCATTCTATTCCATTCCATTCCAGGCCATTCCACTCCATTCCTTTCTATTCCACTCCACTACACTGCTTGCCACTACACTCCATTCCACTCCTTTCCATTCCATTCCATTACTTTCTTTTCCATTCCATTCCCTACCTTTCCCCTCCATTGGACTCCACTCCACTCCAATCCCCTGCTTCCTATTCCATTCCTATCCATTACATTACACTACTCTCCAATCCTCTACTCTCCCCTCCATTCCATTGCATCCCATTTTATTGCACTCCATGCCACTCCACTACACTCCCGTCTACACAAGTCCACTCTATTACAGCCCATTCCACTTCACTAAACTCCTCTCCTTTCCATTCTATTCCATTCCCTTCAACTCGAATCTACCCTACTCCACTCCGCTCGTCTGCAGTCCACTCCATTCCTTTCCTTCCCATTCCACTCCCCTCAACTCCATTCCATTCCATTCCATTCCATTCCATTCCATTCCATTCCATTCCATTCCTTTCCATTCCGTTCCTCTCCACTCCACTCCATTGCTTTCTATTCCATTCCACAACACTGCTCTCCAATCTACTCTTCAACTCCATTCCACTGGAATCCATTGCATTCCATCCTCTTCTCTTCCATTCCATTCCACTCCATTCCACTCCACTGCAATACACCGAATTACATTCCTTTCCATGCCGCTTCATTCCGTTCTATTCCATTCCGCTCAAATCCAATCCATTCCACTCTGCTACTATGCATTCTTCTCTAATCCATTCCATTTCTTCCCATTCAACTACACTCTAATCTACTCCTTTCCATTTCATTCCATTCCATTCCACTTCACTCCACACCACTCGATTCCTTTCTACTCAATCCCATTACACTCCACTCCAATCCACTGCACTTCATTCTATTTCATTCATCTCACATCCCCTGCACTCCACTCC
>NW_026668762.1:344-1029 GCF_009828535.3 Hylobates moloch | reverse complement strand
ATCTTGGCTCACTGCAACCTCTGCCTCCCAGGTTCAAGCAATTTTTCTGCCTCAGGCTCCCAAGTAGCAGAGATTACAGGCACCTGCCACAACACCCAGCTAATTTTCTGTATTTGTGGTAGAGACAGGGTTTCCCCATGTTGGCCAGGCTGGTCTCGAACTCCTGACTTCAGGTGATCTACCTGCCTCAGCCTCCCAAAGTGCTGGGATTATAGGCATGAGCCACTGTGCCCGGCCTACCTTCTATTTTCACTACTGCATTAAGCATGAAAGAAACTCCAACTGGGTTAGATATAGCAGGTTCTCCTAAATGTCTTATCTTGTTCTGCTATTCCATGAGCAAAGAGAATAAACACAAAGCTGTAAGTATTAAATATGGACACTAGATTTACATTTCCAACAAGAAATTCATCTCCCTCCAAAGTCCCAGACCAGGGCTAGAATGTGGTTCATGTTTAACAGAGTGGCAAGATCTGTTTGGTGATCACTGTAAAAACAGGAAACATAGCTAATGCCCTTTCATGTTGAGGTGCTATAAAGGTCCAAGCTTTTAAAGACTATGGCCTTGCCGGGCGCGGTGGCTCACACTTGTAATCCCAGCACTTTGGGAGGCCGAGGCGGGCGGATCACGAGGTCAGGAGATCGAGACCACGGTGAAACCCGGTCTCTACTAAAAATACAAAAA
>NW_026668762.1:0-264 GCF_009828535.3 Hylobates moloch | reverse complement strand
AAAAAAAAAAAAAAAAAAAGAGACTATGGCCTCAACGTCCATGTCTGAAACAAGTGTACTAGAAAATTCTTTTAAGTCTTGTTGCCTTAACTTAGAGATCTCCAGGCAACAGGCCTGACGATAACCATGGCTGTACCACTCAACTATGATTCTATTCCAACTGTTAAGAATCACATCACAAAATGACTTGTACACAGTAGTTTATAATGACTCCCAAGAGAGGAAAAAAAAAAGACGCCTCAAAATTCACTCAACTTTTGAGAC
>NW_026668761.1:0-1178 GCF_009828535.3 Hylobates moloch | reverse complement strand
TACCAGTACCATGCTGTTTTGGTTACTGTAGCCTTGTAGTATAGTTTAAAGTCAGGTAGCGTGATGCCTCCAGCTTTGTTCTTTTGGCTTAGGATTGACTTGGCGATGCGGGCTCTTTTTTGGTTCCATATGAACTTTAAAGTAGTTTTTTCCAATTCTGTGAAGAAAGTCATTGGTAGCTTGATGGGGATGGCATTGAATCTATAAATTACCTTGGGCAGTATGGCCATTTTCACGATATTGATTCTTCCAACCCATGAGCATGGAATGTTCTTCCATTTGTTTGTATCCTCTTTTATTTCATTGAGCAGTGGTTTGTAGTTCTCCTTGAAGAGGTCCTTCACATCCCTTGTAAGTTGGATTCCTAGGTATTTTATTCTCTTTGAAGCAATTGTGCATGGGAGTTCACTCATGATTTGGCTCTCTGTTTGTCTGTTATTGGTGTACAAGAATGCTTGTGATTTTTGTACATTAATTTTGTATCCTGAGACTTTGCTGAAGTTGCTAATCAGCTTAAGGAGATTTTGGGCTGAGACAATGGGGTTTTCTAGATATACAATCATGTCATCTGCAAACAGGGACAATTTGACTTCCTCTTTTCCTAGTTGAATACCCTTTATTTCCTTCTCCTGCCTGATTGCTCTGGCCAGAACTTCCAGCACTATGTTGAATAGGAGCGGTGAGAGAGGGCATCCCTGTCTTGTGCCAGTTTTCAGAGGGAATGCTTCCAGTTTTTGCCCATTCAGTATGATATTGGCTGTGGGTTTGTCATAGATAGCTCTTATTATCTTGAGATACGTCCCATCAATACCTAATTTATTGAGAGTTTTTAGCATGAAGGGTTGTTGAATTTTGTCAAAGGCCTTTTCTGCATCTATTGAGATAATCATGTGGTTTTTGTCTTTGGTTCTGTTTATATGCTGGATTACATTTATTGATTTGCGTATGTTGAACCAGCCTTGCATCCCAGGGATGAAGCCCACTTGATCATGGTGGATAAGCTTTTTGATGTGCTGCTGGATTCGGTTTGCCAGTATTTTATTGAGGATTTTTGCATCAATGTTCATCAAGGATATTGGTCTGAAATTCTCTTTTTTGGTTATGTCTCTGCCAGGTTTTGGTATCAGGACGATGCTGGCTTCATAAAATGTGTTAGGGAGGATTCCCTCTTTTTCTAT
>NW_026668760.1:0-1178 GCF_009828535.3 Hylobates moloch | reverse complement strand
TTTCCAGCCCCAACTGAGCCTCACTCAGTTAATTTTAGTGGGGGTTGGGACAGGATACAAAAGTTGGGAAGGAACCAAGAAGTTGATACATAATTTATTCACATATTCAGGAAGATACAGATTTTGCACAAATAAGAAAAATATTAGAGCGAAAGTTAAAAGTAAAAGAGAAGACACAAAGGTTTAGGATTACCTCCTAAAATCTATGTGGACATATTTGGACACCCCAAAATTTAACAACAGGAGGAAAGTGTCTATTATTTGTGGCATTGTGATTGTTGAGGTTTTGGAATCTCTCCAGGAGCATGGGGTAAGAGTAAGGAGGCTGTAACATAAGTTTAAGTCACTTAAACTTAAATGCCTCCTATGTGTTTCTTTGTAGGTCTCAGGAACGGAACTGCAGCTTCCCTGAGACAAAGTCGCTGCTGAGTTTCCTGATCATGATGATCCACTGAAGAGTTTGCTAGAGCAGTCACTGTGACAGCATACACTTAGGTTTTCTTTATTCTTTTTCTTTTCTTTTTTTCTTTTCTTTTCTTTTCCTTCCTTCCTTTCTCTTTCTTTCTCTCTTTCTTTCTTTCTTTTCTTTCTTCTTTCTTTCTTTTTCTTTTCTTTCTTTTTTCTTTCTTCTTTCTTTGTTTTTTCTTTTTCTTTCTTTCTCTTTCTTTCTTTCTTTTTTCTTCCTTTCCTTTTAGAAACTGATGTTTATTTTCCATCAACCTTATTTCCATGTTGTCTAAGAGCCTGTGCAAGAACAGCTTAAGATCATTCAGTGGTTGCTTCTACCCATTCAGTGGCCTGAGCAGTGTGAGCTGCAGACCAGTCTTCTGTGGCAGGCTGAGTGCTCCAGTCTTCAGTATATAACTGCTGGGTAGACACAGAGGACACCTGCATGCCTTCAGACCTGTCTGCAACCTCAGGCTGAGTAGCAGTGAACTCAGGAGATGGAGCAGTCCATTCACACTGAAATTCCTCTTTGGTCACAGCATTTTCAGCAGCAGCCTGCTTTCTTTTTCAATCTCTTCAGGATCTATTTAGAAGCAGGGATCAGGCATAACCTCCCACGGGTGTTCACGGGAAATGAGGTATGCGCCGAACTTCTGGGGACAGCATCCACCACATCAGACCCAGTGAGTGAGCTCCTTTGTTGTTGCATGGAATAGCAATGTCCACATAGT
>NW_026668759.1:0-1178 GCF_009828535.3 Hylobates moloch | reverse complement strand
CAACACACACAACACATACCACACATAACACACACAACACATACCACACACACCACACACCACATGCAACACACACCACACACCATAGACAACACAAACACAACACACCATACACAACACACAGCACACACACCACAGCGCATACACCACACACACCATACACAACACACAAAGACATCACACACCACACAACACACACAACACACTATACACACCACACAGTACACCACACCCACATCACACACACCACACACGCCATACACCACACATACCACAAAACACACAACACACCATACCATACACACCCCATCATACACACACCACATTCAACACACAACATACTATACACATACCACATACAACAGGCATTACACACACCACACACCACAGTATACACACACACCATAGACAACACACACAACACATACCACACATAACACACACAACACATACCACACACACCACACACCACACGCAACACACACCACACACCATACACACACACCACACACCACACATACAACACACCATACCATAAACACACCATACAACATACCATACATACACCACACATCACACCATACACTACCAACACACACAACACATACCACACATAACACACACAACACATACCACACACACCACACACCACATGCAACACACACCACACACCATAGACAACACAAACACAACACACCATACACAACACACAGCACACACACCACAGCGCATACACCACACACACCATACACAACACACAAAGACATCACACACCACACAACACACACAACACACTATACACACCACACAGTACACCACACCCACATCACACACACCACACACGCCATACACCACACATACCACAAAACACACAACACACCATACCATACACACCCCATCATACACACACCACATTCAACACACAACATACTATACACATACCACATACAACAGGCATTACACACACCACACACCACAGTATACACACACACCATAGACAACACACACAACACATACCACACATAACACACACAACACATACCACACACACCACACACCACACGCAACACACACCACACACCATACACACACACCACACACCACACATACAACACACCATACCATAAACACACCATACAACATACCATACATACACCACACATCACACCATACACTAC
>NW_026668758.1:0-1178 GCF_009828535.3 Hylobates moloch | reverse complement strand
TCCTGCTGATGGAAGGAAGCTCAGCCTCTGCAGTGACCTCAGGCCACCTGGGTCCCCATAGGCCTCTGACTGGCCTCTCCTGGCCTCAGGGTGAAGAGAACCTTCTACTAGAACATGCCCTCTCCAGCGGTGTTCTTCTAGCCCCTCTATGGTGTGCACAATGGGAACTTCCAGGTGTGTGCAGAGACCACGGCAGGGCGTCGGGGGCAGGGGGTGCCCAGAGCTCTGGCCTGCCCGAGATGTTGGCTTTCATGAGGGTTGGCGGCCAGTATGGGAGCCTTGTCAGTGCTTGGAGCCTTTTTTGTATATTCAGTGTATTTCAATTTATACGCTGTGTCTCAAGTGGGGGAAAACTAGCTTTATTCTCCATTACTGATTTCTTTTTGTTCTCATGTCTCCAGTTCCACTGTTGATGGAAAAATGTAAATTTCTTATGACTTATCTCTTTCCCCTCTGGTTTGCAGCTGTCTGCACGCACCATGTGCCTCACCTCCTCCTTCTGCGAAGGTGTCTGTCCTATGACCGTGGGGAAGGGTCTGTGGTGTGTGCGCTGCCCTTGGGGCTCTCACTGCCTCTGGGCTCCTGCTCTGCCTGGTCTCCTGGTCCCCTGGTCCCCACAGATCGCATGCTGGCACCACAGCTGTGGAGTGGGCTCTGCAATTCCCCCTCTGTGGCCCTGTTAGGCCCCTACAGCCCAGGATCCAGCGAGCAACTTGGGAGTTGCATCAGCCCCTCCCCTCCCTGCTTGGCTGGCGGTTCATGCCCCCTGGGTGGGAGGAGGGGGAGAGGGAGGGCTCCAGTGAGTGGTCTCTGGTTTTTCCCCTCTGACTCCTCACTTTGGGCAAAGGACAAGAAGCAGTGAGGGCCCCTCCCTGGGTTCTGGGCCAAGCTGACCCCTCTTCTCCAGGATCTTCCCTCCCTGCGCCCTAGGGCATCCCTGGGCCCTGTGTGGCAAGGATGTCCCTTCCACACCTCGGCTCCAACTTACTATGCAGAAAAATCCTTTTTTATCTCAATGAGGAGCCTAGTTTTCAAGATTTTTGTCCAAATGTTCAATTTGAACCATAAACCGGGCACCTGGCTCTTGGCAGAGTCTCCCCCTTTCCCCAAGGTGGTAGGTGTGACCATCAAGAGCCTGGGCAGCCGAGTACAAGGCTGAGCAGGGCACAGATCGTGAC
>NW_026668757.1:0-1178 GCF_009828535.3 Hylobates moloch | reverse complement strand
AAAAAAAAAAAAGAAATCCAATACAAATTTAAAATTTCAAATTATATAATTTTAGTGAAAATCAGATGAATAATTCAATTATAGCAAGATAGATGATGCTATTTTGGTAAAGCTAACTTGCACCTCAAAATGTGAATAATATTCAGACAACCACTACAGTATGTGTACCTATCTGTACACAACCAGTTTTGCTGTAATGCTAGTTATAAAATTGCAGATTTATTCCAACGTGAATGATTTATTAGGGAACGACTTAAGCATAACACAAATACAGTGCTTGCTTATGGGTAGTATCTTCATGAGAAAGTACACAAATGCGGAAAACTGCAACTGAGTGAACTGAGTTCAGTAGGAATATACAAAACACACACACTTCAAACATCTCCCAGCCTCCTCAGTCCACCTCATCTGATGTGAGCCACACCCATTCATATCTAGTGTGACAACTTTTCATGAGATTTCAGATAACCCTCTTTTCGCCACTTTTCAATAACTCACAAGCTGCAATCCTCTGATGTCTACGTCCCAAGGAAACTTCAAGGTAAAATGTCTTATTTATTCAGTGTTTGTGCTATGTTTTTTATTAGGTTTCCTTTTTTTTTTTTTTTTTGAGACTGAGTCTCACTCTGTCGCCCAGGCTGGAGTGCAGTGGCATGATCTCAGCTCACTGCAACCTCTGTCTCCCAGGTTCAAGCGATTCTCCTGTCTCAGTCTCCCAAGTAGATGGGACTATTGGCACGCCCAGCTAATTTTTGTATTTTTAGTAAAGACGGGGTTTCACCATGTTGGCTAGGCTGGCCTCAAAATGCTGACCCCAGGTGGTCCACCCACCTTGACCTCCTGACGTGCTGGGATTACAGATGTGAGCCACCGCACCCGGCCCTTAGGTTCCTATTTTTTTATGTCACTGAGAAACACTTTTAGCACTGTGTACCTAATTCCAATTTTTCCATAAGCCCCATGTTTTTTATGGGGTGATTTTGCATAGAGTAGTGATTTTTAAGAACACATATGATGTGTTATAACTGGCCATATCATGTACCTGTGATGATTCAATGCTCCTATAACAGTTCTATATGTTATATAGAAAGCCTCTCGGAAAGCTTTACAAGTTTAGGGAATTATGATTTATGCTCTTCACTAGGAATAAAGGCAGAGTTTATGTATTTAGTACACTT
>NW_026668756.1:0-1178 GCF_009828535.3 Hylobates moloch | reverse complement strand
ATCTATTGAGCATCCTTGTATATGCCTCCTTGTTCTTAAATGTAGTTTTTTTTTTTTAGGTGAGCTATGGTTAATGAGAATTACTGCCTGGTAGAAAGTATACACTTACAAACATTATAAGAACAGCCAGTACCCCATCTCCACCTCATTAGAGGATTTACCACTTTACATTCACAGTAACGTGAAAGACTATTGGTTTCTCATACCTTGACAAACAATTGATACTGTGAATATTTAAATGTTTTTCTATTTGGTTGGATGAAATTATATTTTTAATTTCAAAGATAAATATTGAGGTTGATCAGCTTTTATGTTTATTGCCATCTGCATTATATCTGTGACTTATGTATTCATATCCTGTGTTCATTTATTTTTTATTTGGTTATCTTTTTCTTAGTTTTTCAAATATTCTGCATAATAAGCATTTGTCTATCAAATATGTTGAAACTCCAGTCAACAGTCTGTTTTAACTGCCTTTCTCACTGTGCAATATATGACACATGAATGTGCATGGAATGTTATAGGTGAGTAGATGTGAGGAATGACAAAGGCAGAAAAACTTACAAGGTCTCCATGCGATCAGCAGGAAGGCATGATATTACATCTGAGTTCTCTAGGAAAGGAGCATTTAAATCGTCTCCTGCATTGTCATGTGACCATTTCTAACAAATGAGGTATTGAGAACAAAAGTAGTAATTCATTTGCATAAATGGCTATTAGCTTCGTTCTGGGGACTGGGAGAGGGATTGGTAGTTACTGAGAACGACTGTAAACACGACCAAACAAAATACTTCCTCTGATCTACTCCACATTGCTACAGGACAAATCCCACCTGGGATGTGCAAACCAAATGCTGGCAAGGTTGATGAATAACCTCAAGTTGAGAGATCGAGAGCAATTTAATTTCATAGGTGATATTTTAAACGCATCTGAAAAAATGGAAACAGGCAAGGAGAAAAAAAGAAAAGTAGAGACTGAAAAGTACAGGGTGACTCCAGAGACTGTAACACAAATTAGCTGAGGTGTAGGATACTCAAAGTGGAGTGCTGGGAAATTTCCAGCTTCAGCTGTAAATTCACATGAAACAATTTGGCCTGTCCTCATTAGGAGATGGGAAGAACCACCAAAGGCTTTGGTTCAGAGAAGCAGTTTGATCAGAACTGTGCTTTAGGAAGATT
>NW_026668755.1:0-1179 GCF_009828535.3 Hylobates moloch | reverse complement strand
ATGAGTGAGAACATGTGGTGTTTGGTTTTTTTGTCCTTGCAATATTTTACTGAGAATGATGTTTTCCAGTTTCATCCATGTCCCTACAAAGGACACGAACTCATCATTTTTTATGTCTGCATAGTATTCCATGGTGTATATGTGCCACATTTTCTTAATCCAGTCTATCGTTGTTAGACATTTGGGTTGGTTCCAACTCTTTGCTATTGTGAATAGTGCTGCAATAAACATACGTGTGCATGTGTCTTTATAGCAGCATGATTTATAGTCCTTTGGGTATATACCCAGCAATGGGATGGCGGGGTCAAATGGTATTTCTAGTTCTAGATCCCTGAGGAATCGCCACACTGACTTCCACAATGGTTGAACTAGTTTACAGTCCCACCAACAGTGTAAAAGTGTTCCTATTTCTCCACATCCTCTCCAGCACCTGTTGTTTCCTGATTTTTTAATGATGGCCATTCTAACTGGTGTGAGATGGTATCTCACTGTGGTTTTCATTTGCATTTCTCTGATGACCAGTGATGATGAGCATTTTTTCATGTGTTTTTTCGCTTCATAAATGTCTTCTTTTGAGAAGTGTCTGTTCATGTCCTCTGCCCACTTTTTGATGGGGTTGTTTGTTTTTTTCTTTTAAATTTGTTTGGGTTCATTGTAGATTCTGGATATTAGCCCTTTTTCAGATGAGTAGGTTGCAAAAATTTTCTCCCATTCTGTAGGTTGCCTGTTCACTCTGATGATTGTTTCTTTTGCTGTGCAGAAGCTCTTTAGTTTAATGAGATCCCATTTGTTGATTTTTGCTTTTGTTGCCATTGCTTTTGGTGTTTTAGACATGAAGTCCTTGCCCAAGCCTGTGTCCTGAATGGTATTTCCTAGGTTTTCTTGTAGGATTTTAATGGTTTTAGGTCTAACATATTAGTCTTTAATCCATCTTGAATTAACTTTTGTATAAGGTGTAAGGAAGGGATCCAGTTGCAGCTTTCTACATATAGCTAGCCAGTTTTCCCAGCACCATTTATTAAATAGGGAATCCTTTCCCCATTTCTTGTTTTTGTCAAGTTTGTCCAAGATCAGATAGCTGTAGTTATGCGGCATCATTTCTGAGGGCTCTGTTCGGTTCCTTTGATCTATGTCTCTGTTGTGGTACCAGTACCATGCTGTTTTGGTTACTGTAGCCTT
>NW_026668754.1:0-1179 GCF_009828535.3 Hylobates moloch | reverse complement strand
GCAGAATGATTCTGTGTAGTTTTTATTTGAATATATTCCTTATTCCATCAAAGGCCCCTTAGAGCTCCGAATGTCCGCTTGCAGTTTCTACAGAAATAGAGTTTCAGAACTTCTCCATCAAAAGTAAGGTTCAACTCTGTTAGTTGAATGCACAGAACAGAAAGAAGTTTGGCAGAATGATTCTGTGTAGTTTTTATTTCAAGATATTCCTTTTACCACTATAAGCCCTTTAGTGCTCCGAATGTCCAATTGCAGTTTCAACAGAGTGTTTCAAAACTCCTCAATCAAAAGTAAGGTTCAACTCTGCTAGTTTTATGCACAGATCAGAAAGAAGTTTCACATAACGCTTCTGTGTAGTTTTAATTTGAAGATATTCCTTTTTCCACTCTAGGTCCCTAAGTGCTGCGAATGTCCGCTTGCAGTTTCCAAAGAAAGAGAGTGTCAGTAATTCTCAATCAAAAGTGTGGATCAACTCTGTTAGTTGAATGCACAGAAGAGGAAGAAGTTTGGCAGAATGCTTCTGTGTAGTTTTCATTTGAAGATATTCCTTTTTCCACTATCATCCCCTTAGCGCTCTGAATATCCGCTTGCTGTTCCTACAGAAAGAGAGTTTCACAACATCTCAATCAAAAGTAATGTTCAGCTCTGCTTGTTGAATGCAGAGATCAGAAAGAAGTTTCGCAGAATGATTCTGTGTAGTTTTTATTTAAATATATTCCTTATTCCACCAAAGGCCCCTTAGAGCTCCGAATGTCCGCTTGCAGTTTCTGAAGAAATAGAGTTTCAGAACTTCTCAATCAAAAGTAAGGTTCAACTCTGTTAGTTGAATGCACAGAACAGAAAGAAGTTTGGCAGAATGATTCTGTGTAGTTTTTATTTCAAGATATTCCTTTTACCACTATAAGCCCTTTAGTGCTCCGAATGTCCACTTGCAGTGTCTACAGAAAGAGTGTTTCAAAACTCCTCAATCAAAAATAAGGTTCAACTCTGCTAGTTGTATGCAGAGATCAGAAAGAAGTTTCACATAACGCTTCTGTGTAGTTTTAATTTGAAGATATTCCTTTTTCCACTTTAGGTCCCTCAGTGCTCCGAATGTCCGCTTGCAGTTTCCAAAGAAAGAGAGTTTCAGTACTTCTCAATCAAAAGTGTGGATCAACTCTGTTAGTTGAATGCACAGAA
>NW_026668753.1:0-1179 GCF_009828535.3 Hylobates moloch | reverse complement strand
ATTCCATTCCATTCCATTCCATTCCATTCCATTCCATTCCATTCTATTCCATTCCATTCCATGCCACTTCACTACACTGCGCTCCACTACATTCCATCCCATCCCATCCAATTCCAGTCCATTCCACTCCACTCCACTCCAATACATCCCAGTCTACTCCATTCCATTCCATTCCTATCTTTCAACAGGATCTCATTCTGTCACCGAGGCTGCAGTGCAGTGGTAGTATCTCAGCTCACATTTCATTTCACCATTCCATTCCATTACACTCCACTCCACTCCAATCCACTGCACTCTATTCCATTTCTTTCCACTCCATTCCACTGCACTCCACTCCACTCTTCTACACTCTATTCCATTCTATCCTGTTCCATTACACTCCTTTCCATTGCATACCACTCCACACCACTCCACTCCATCCCATTCCATTCTGTCCTATCCCATTCAATTCCACTCCATTCCACTCCACTCCAATAAATTCCACTCCATGCCATTCCATTAGACTGCTTTTCACTGCACTCCACTCCATTCTAATGCACTCCATTCTATTCCATTCCATTCCATTCCGTTCCATTCCATTCCATTCCATTCCATTCCACACCACTTCATTCCTCTCCATACCATTCCACTAAATCCCATTCCATTCCACCCTATTCCGGTCCACTCGACCCGACTCCACTCCACTTCAGTGCACTCCACTCCACTCTACGCCACTCCACTCCACTCTACGCCACTCCACTCCATTCCATTCTATTACATTCCATTCCTCACCATTCTATTCCATTCCTTTCTTTCGAAAAGTTCTCACTCTGTCACTCAGGCTGGATTGCAATGACAGAATCTCACCTCACATTTTATTTCACCATTCCATTCCATTCCATTCCTTTCCATTTCATTACATTGCACTCCTTTCCACTGTAGTCCTTTCCAGTCCACTCCACTCCTCTCCATTCCCTTCCTTCCCATTTCATTCTACCACATTCCACTCCACTCCACTCCACCCCTCGCCATTCCATTCCATTGCGTCCCACTCCATTCCACTCCATTTGACTCCACCCCATTCCTTTCTACTCCACTCCACTCACTCCACTCCATTCCATTCCATCCCATTTTTTTCCATTCCATTCCATCCCATCCCATTCCATTCCATTCCATTCCATTCCATTCCATTCCATTCCA
>NW_026668752.1:0-1179 GCF_009828535.3 Hylobates moloch | reverse complement strand
CCTAGTGAGATGAAACCGGTACCTCAAGCAGAAATGCAGAAATCACCCGTCTTCTGTGTCGCTGGGGCTGGGAGCTGGAGACCAGAGCTGTTCCTATTCGGCCATCTTGGCTCCAGCCCTCAATTCTCACAGATCTTGTCCAAGACCATCAGTGTGACACATCTACAAGTTTGCAAGAAGCACAGGATTACTGGGCTTGAGGTGACCCCTAAAGCAAATACAGCTTAAATACAACACCCCAGCCGTATGGAATATCTGGAAAGCCTTCTCAAGAAGAATGGGAACAAACAAGCCAAGACAGTGAAGACTACAGTAAGTGCCTAACTCTTCCATGCCCACAAACCAAAGAATGTCTATGAGCATCAGCACCATCCAGTAAAACATGACCTCACCAAGTGAACTAAATAGGACACCAGGGACCAATCCTGGAGAAACAGAGATATATGACCTTTGAGACAGAGAATTCAAAAGAGCTGTGTTGAGAAAACTTGAAGAAATTCAAGATAACACTGAGAAGGAATACAGATTTCTGTCAGATAAATTTAACAAAGAAATTGAAATAATTAAAAAGAATCAAGCAGAAATTCTGGAGGAAAAAAATTGCAGTTATCATACTGAAGAACACAACATAATCTTTTTTTAAATTTTATTATTGTACTTTAAGTTTTAGGGTACATGTGCACAATGTGCAGGTTTGTTACATATGTATACATGTGCCATGTTGGTGTGCTGCACCCATTAACTCGTCATTTAGCATTAGGTGTATCTCCTAATGCTATCCCTCCCCCTGCCCCCACCCCACAACAGTCCCCGGAGTGTGATGTTCCCCTTCCTGTGTCCATGTGTTCTCATTGTTCAATTCCCACCTATGAGTGAGAACATGTGGTGTTTGTTTTTTGACCTTGCAATAGTTTACTGAGAATGATGATTTCCAGTTTCATCCATGTCCCTACAAAGGACATGAACTCATCATTTTTTATGGCTGCATAGTATTCCATGGTGTATATGTGCCACATTTTCTTAATCCAGTCTATCGTTGTTGGACATTTGGGTTGGTTCCAACTCTTTGCTATTGTGAATAGTGCCGCAATAAACATACGTGTGCATGTGTCTTTATAGCATCATGATTTATAGTCCTTTGGGTATATACCCAGTAATGGGATGGCTGGGTCAAATGGT
>NW_026668751.1:0-1179 GCF_009828535.3 Hylobates moloch | reverse complement strand
TTACCATTGTGATGCAGACGAAAGTGATCTGTGATGTGTTGCCATTGTGATACAGACGAAAGTGATCTGTGATGTGTTGCCATTGTGATGCAGACGAAAGCGATCTGTGATGTGTTACCATTATGACGCAGACGAAAATGATCTGTGATCTGTTAGCATTATGATGCAGACGAAAGTGATCTGTGATGTGTTACCATTGTGATGCAGACGAAAGTGATCTGTGATGTATTACCATTATGATGCAGATGAAAGTGATCTGTGATGTGTTACCGTTATGATGCAGACGAAAGTGATCTGTGATCTGTTAGCATTATGATGCAGACGAAAGTGATCTGTGATCTGTTAGCATTATGACGCAGATGAACGTGATCTGTGATGTGTTACCATTGTGATGCAGACGAAAGTGATCTGTGATCTGTTACCATTATGATGCAGATGAAAGTGATCTGTGATGTGTTACCATTATGATGCAGACGAAAGTGATCTGTGATGTGTTACCATTATGATGCAGATGAAAGTGATCTGTGATGTGTTACCATTATGATGCAGACGAAAGTGATGTACTACCATTATGATGCAGATGAACGTGATCTGTGCTGTGTTACCATTATGATGCAGACGAAATTGTTCTGTGATGTGTTACCATTATGATGCAGACGAAAGTGATCTGTGATGTGTTACCATTATGATGCAGATGAACGTGATCTGTGCTGTGTTACCATTATGATGCAGACGAAATTGTTCTGTGATGTGTTACCATTATGATGCCGACGAAAGTGATGTGTGATGTGTTACCATTATGATGCAGACGAAAGTGATCTGTGATGTGTTACCATTATGATGCAGACGAAAGTGATCTGTGGTGTGTTACCATTATGATGCAGACGAACGTGATCTGTGATCTGTTAGCATTATGATGGAGACGAAAGTGATCTGTGATCTGTTAGCATTATGATGCAGATGAAAGTGATTTGTCATCTGTTACCATTATGATGCAGACGGATGTGATCTGTGATCTGTTACCATTATGATGCAGACGAAAGTCATCTGTGATGTGTTACCATTATGATGCAGACGAAAGTGATCTGTGATCTCTTACCATTATGCAGACAAAAGTGATCTGTGATCTGTTACCATTATGATGCAGATGAAAGTGATCTCTTACCATTATGATGCAGA
>NW_026668750.1:0-1179 GCF_009828535.3 Hylobates moloch | reverse complement strand
AGTTACAGCTAGTGGTCAAAAAACCTTTCTTACAACTTTTGTTAGGTAAAAAAGTGCTTTCATGTTACCCGACACTAAAAATTGTTTTGTTAAGATAGACATTACTTGAGCTCTAATTGCTCCTTCTAGCCAGCGTGTGAACATAGCCTCATATAAATCCAACTCTACCCAAGCATAGTTGTATTTTATCCATGCAGAGTTCAAACAAAGGTGTTTAATTTTTTATGACATCAATTATCTATAGAGAATAGAGATTGCACAAACATTTCCCTTTAAAAATCTGATATATGGTTAAGATATACACAGTTTCATAGAATCAACAAAACAATGTACCAAAATTCTGTAGTAAGTCCACCAGTATATAAAAAAAATTAATAACAGTTTCTTTTCCCTTTTCTTAATGTATTTTATATTCAAGTAAAAACTCAGTGGCTATAAGAAGGCAAGAACAAAAGTTGAATATACATATTTGTTACAATGTGTGTTCTAAACACAGGTGATAGAGCCAGGGCATCACAAGCCTTAAGTAACTTTTTTCTTCTCTTTTTGTATCTATTATTTTCATTTTACAAAATCAGTATCAGGCTTATCTACAATTTTGAATTCTCTCTTTCATTCAAATTTTCGTTGTAACTTGGCCCTTCTCTCATGTTATTAAGTATCCTCTGAAAACACTTTAGTGGCTACTTGATATTTTATGAATGCATCATTATTTATCCACTCCCTATTTTTAGAAATTTTGTTGTTTCTATTTTGGGATACTATAAAAACAGTGCAATGAACATCTTCGTACTTACATTTTTAACAATTTCATTGATGTACAATTGACGTACAATCAACTGCACATAAAGTGTGTAATTTGACAAGTTTTCACACATGTATACCACCCACAAGGCTATCACTACAATCACAATAATGAACATATCTAACATCCCAAAAAGTTCTCTCATGTCCCTAGCAGTCCCTCTTTGCTTTTCACCCTCATCTCTAGGAAATCATTAGCTGCTTTTTACCACATAGATTAGTTTTAATTTTTTATAATTTTACATAATGGAATCATATAATATGTACTCTTTTGTCTAGTTTTTTCACTCAGTGTAATTACTTTGAGATTCATGCATGTTGTTTTACGTATCAATAGTTACTCCTTTTTATTGCTGAATGCTATTCCATTGCATG
>NW_026668749.1:0-1179 GCF_009828535.3 Hylobates moloch | reverse complement strand
CCCATTTCTTGTTTTTGTCAGGTTTGTCAAAGATCAGATAGTTGTAGCTATGCGGCATCATTTCTGAGGGCTCTGTTCTGTTCCATTGATCTATGTCTCTGTTGTGGTACCAGTACCATGCTGTTTTGGATACTGTAGCCTTGTAGTATAGTTTAAAGTCAGGTAGCGTGATGCCTCCAGCTTTGTTCTTTTGGCTTAGGATTGACTTGGCGATGCGGGCTCTTTTTTGGTTCCAAATGAACTTTAAAGTAGTTTTTTCCAATTCTGTGAAGAAAGTCATTGGTAGCTTGATGGGGATGGCATTGAATCTATAAATTACTTTGGGCAGTATGGCCATTTTCACGATATTGATTCTTCCAACCCATGAGCATGGAATGTTCTTCCATTTGTTTGTATCCTCTTTGATTTCATTGAGCAGTGGTTTGTAGTTCTCCTTGAAGAGGTCCTTCACATCCCTTGTAAGTTGGATTCCTAGGTATTTTATTCTCTTTGAAGCAATTGTGAATGGGAGTTCGCTCATGATTTGGCTCTCTGTTTGTCTGTTATTGGTGTACAAGAATGCTTGTGATTTTTGTACATTAATTTTGTATCCTGAGACTTTGCTGAAGTTGCTAATCAGCTTAAGGAGATTTCGGGCTGAGACAATGGGGTTTTCTAGATATACAATCATGTCATCTGCAAACAGGGACAATTTGACTTCCTCTTTTCCTAATTGAATACCCTTTATTTCCTTCTCCTGCCTGATTGCTCTGGCCAGAACTTCCAGCACTATGTTGAAAAGGAGCGGTGAGAGAGGGCATCCCTGTCTTGTGCCAGTTTTCAGAGGGAATGCTTCCAGTTTTTGCCCATTCAGTATGATATTGGCTGTGGGTTTGTCATAGATAGCTCTTATTATTTTGAGATACGTCCCATCAATACCTAATTTATTGAGAGTTTTTAGCATGAAGAGATGTTGAATTTTGTCAAAGGCATTTTCTGCATCTATTGAGATAATCATGTGGTTTTTGTCTTTGGTTCTGTTTATATGCTGGATTACATTTATTGATTTGCGTATGTTGAACCAGCCTTGCATCCCAGGGATGAAGCCCACTTGATCATGGTGGATAAGCTTTTTGATGTGCTGCTGGATTCGGTTTGCCAGTATTTTATTGAGGATTTTTGCATCAATGTTCATCAAGG
>NW_026668748.1:1098-1179 GCF_009828535.3 Hylobates moloch | reverse complement strand
AAAACCCATCTGTACATCACCATCATCAAAGACCAAAAGTAGATAAAACCACAAAGATGGGGAAAAAACAGAGCAGAAAAA
>NW_026668748.1:472-998 GCF_009828535.3 Hylobates moloch | reverse complement strand
GCTGAGGGTCCTGTCTGGTAGAAGGAAAACTAACAAACAGAAAGGACATCCACACCAAAAACCCATCTGTACATCACCATCATCAAAGACCAAAAGTAGATAAAGCCACAAAGATGGGGAAAAAACAGAGCAGAAAAACTGGAAACTCTAAACAGCAGAGTACCTCTCCTCCTCCAAAGGAACGCAGTTCCTCACCAGCAATGGAACAAAGCTGGATGGAGAATGACTTTGACGAGTTGAGAGAAGAAGGCTTCAGACGATCAAACTACTCCAAGCTACGGGAGGAAATTCAAAACAATAGCAAAGAAGTTAAAAACTTTGAAAAAAAATTAGAAGACTGGATAACTAGAATAACCAATGGAGAGAAGGGCTTAAAGGAGCTGATGGAGCTGAAAGCCAAGTATCGAGAACTACGTGAAGATTGCAGAAGCCAAGGTAGCCGATGCGATCAACTGGAAGAAAGGGTATGGCTGATGGAAGATGAAATGAATGAAATGAAGCGAGAAGGGAAGTTTAGAGAAAAAAG
>NW_026668748.1:0-372 GCF_009828535.3 Hylobates moloch | reverse complement strand
GAAAGTGACGGGGAGAATGGAACCAAGTTGGAAAACACTCTGCAAGATATTATCCAGGAGAACTTCCCCAATCTAGCAAGGCAGGCCAACATTCAGATTCAGGAAATACAGAGAACGCCACAAAGATACTCCTCGAGAAGAGCAATTCCAAGACACATAATTGTGAGATTCACCAAAGTTGAAATGAAGGAAAAAATGTTAAGGGCAGCCAGAGAGAAAGGTCGGGTTACCCACAAAGGGAAGCCCATCAGACTAACAGCTGATCTCTCGGCAGAAACTCTACAAGCCAGAAGAGAGTGGGGGCCGATATTCAACATTCTTAAAGAAAAGAATTTTCAACCCAGAATTTCATATCCAGCCAAACTAAGCTTC
>NW_026668747.1:0-1179 GCF_009828535.3 Hylobates moloch | reverse complement strand
CCTGCCTTTTTAGTACTGTCTGAATGCCTGACCTCTTACTGGGGAGACGTTTATTGACTCAGGAGACCAAGTCATGATCACCTTCACAGATCATAAACCATAGAAAGTGTTACTTTTGTTCCTGACCCCCCAGGGGAAAAAAAGTTAAGAATGAGCTGTCACATTTATCACCTGAGGTGTTGTCTCAAGTAAATCTTGAGGTTTGGGCCACACAGGCTCTGGGAAATGCACTAAACACCTGCCCCATTCAAATCCAACTTCAACCTAGTTCTCCTGCCCTCAGAAGAGAAAATACATTTTAAGGCAAGAAGCATGAGGGGAAATTCAACCCCTTATTGCCAAATTCTTGCCATATGAGTTATGAAGGCCATGAGAGTCTCCTTACAATACTCGCATGTTACAGATAAAAAGCCTAATGGCAAGTACAGATTTGTCAGAACCCTTAGAGCATTTAGAAATGCAGTTGTCCCCATACACCTCATTATCCCCAAAACTTACCAAGTCACAGGGGATGCAAGCTGGTTTACATTCTTAAATCTGAAAGACTCATTTATGAGATTATGAGATTCACAATATGTTTGCCTTTGAATGGACTGATCCAGATACACATTCAGCCTCAAAACTACCTGGACAGTCATCTCTGAAGGGTTCTGGGATAGCCCCAACTAATTTGAAAATGCCCTAGCTAAGGACTTAAGAAATCTACAGTTGGAAAGGGACAAAATTATTCAGTATGTAGGTGATTTTCTCATTGCTAGCCCAACTAAAGAAGACTCAAATAATAATACTGTTAAGTTGGTAAATTTCCTGGGAACTTGCAGATACAGGGTATCACCATACAGGGCTCAGGTTTTGACTCAAAGACTTAAATATTTGGAATCTGTCTTAACTTGTGGAACTGATCAACATCCCTAGAAGATAAAAAAGTTATTTTAGTCATCCAGGGGTCCCAGTCCAACGAATGTCTGTGGGCTGTTTTAGGAGATGGCTGGGTACTGCTGCTTATGGCTGCCCAGATTTGGACATATAGCCAAGCCTTTATATGATACACTACAGGGAAAGATTTAGAGCTCCTAGAATGTAATGAGAACAGCAAGCAAACCTTCAATACTCTCAAGGAGAAATTGGGCTCTGCTGCAGCTGTGGGAGTCCCTAGGTTGGATGAACCATTTTTTCTTT
>NW_026668746.1:0-1179 GCF_009828535.3 Hylobates moloch | reverse complement strand
GAAAGAGACAGAGAAACAGAAAAACAGAGACAGAGACACAGAGACAGCAAAGGACAGAGAGAGACACAGAGACAGAGAGGGACAGAGAGAGAGAATAAGTTCTGGAATGGACTCTGTTTCTCCAGGAATTTGAAGAGGATAAGTGTAAGAAAACCCTGGAAAATGCAGGGTATAAACTGAGAAAGAGAAACAGAAAAATAGGGAGAGAGGGACAGAGAGGGACACAGAGGGATGGAGACAGGTGATTCGGTGCTGGTCTGTTGCTTCTCCTCTCTCTGTCTCTGTGTCTATGTCTCTTTGTCCCTCTCTCCCTATTTTTCTGTTTCTCCAGGAATTTGAAGAGGATAAGTGTAAGAAAACCCTGGAAAATGCAGGGTATAAACTGAGAAAGAGAAACAGAAAAATAGGGAGAGAGGGACAAAGAGACATAGACACAGAGCCAGGAAGGGTGAAAGGGAAAACATGAGAGAGGAGAAGCAACAGACCAGCACCGAATCACCTGTCTCCATCCCTCTGTGTCCCTCTCTGTCCCTGTCTGTCCCTCTCCGTCCCTCTCTGTCTCTGTGTCTATGTCTCTTTGTCCCTCTCTCCCTATTTTTCTGTTTCTCTTTCTCAGTTTATACCCTGCATTTTCCAGGGTTTTCTTACACTTATCCTCTTCAAATTCCTGGAGAAACAGAGTCCATTCCAGAACTTATTCTCTCTCTCTGTCCCTCTCTGTCTCTGTGTCTCTCTCTGTCCTTTGCTGTCTCTGTGTCTCTGTCTCTGTTTTTCTGTTTCTCTGTCTCTTTCTCTTCCTCTATCTCTCTGTCCTCCTCTCTCTCTCATCTCACTCTCTCTCTGTCTCTTTATATCTGTTTCTCTATCTCTGTCTCTCTCTGTCTCCATGTGTGTGTCTCTTTCTGTTCTCTCTCTCTCTCTCTCTCTCTCACACACACACACACACACACACACACAGAGGAGAGAGGGAGAGGGAGAGAGGGAGAGAGAGGGGGAGGGGGGAGGGGGAGAGAGAGAGAGAGAGAGATTGAGATTTGCCAAAACTACATAACTGGGACAAAGACACAGATGCAGAGAATGATGCATTGCGAGACTCAAAGGTGAAGACCCCCAGGGAAAGCCGCAACTCCAACCCTCCCCCTCTCTCTCCCTCTCTCCCTCTCCCTCTCTCCCTCTCCC
>NW_026668745.1:0-1180 GCF_009828535.3 Hylobates moloch | reverse complement strand
TCTGTAATCATACTTATTTATATTTCAAAACTGAAATATTACTATTATGAAAGTCATTTTTATGCATTAGGAAACCAGGTAAAGCTCAAATTTTACAGTATCCCATAACAACTATCACAAAATATTACTGAAAATCCTAGGGAAGATACATTTCAGATCCAAGCCCAGTGTATCTCCCTTAGCCCTCCACACATAGCAATGCAAGTGCACTACCTTCCATAGGCTTGTTTTCCATAGGGAGCAGTGGTTTTGACCTCCCTCATGATTTCTTTCAGCAGAAGTTCTCTCAATGGCTTTAATTGCCAATTACAACATGTCATTCTCTTCCTTAAAAGACTTTTATTTCTCTCCTTTTGTCTAGAGAAAACAGTCCCCCAAACTAAAATATCTTTAGTAATCTGGCCAATTTCATCTCTCTAGTTTCATTTCACACTTCTCTTTCTCTGCTGGCCACCTTACCATTTCCTGTTTCAGGTGAAGGGTAGAGTCAATGGCCACTGAAGAATAGTTTTATTATATAGTGAAAATATGTAATATATTTTATTGAATTTACTGAAATAACTTTGGAAAAATAACAAAGAAACTCATGCTGGGCCTTCAACTTCTGGTTCTTGGAATTCCTTAGCTGTACATTGGGCATGGACAAATAGAGTTAATTTGTTACCAAAACACCAGGGGTTTGGTCTGGGTCCTGCTGCTTGCTGCACAAAAAGCCCGTCACTGAGAAGATGTGTATTGCCAGGGAAGAAGGTTTTAATTGGGTGCTGCAGCCAAGGAGATGGGAGTTCAATTGAAACCATCTCTGAGACTAACTAAAACTAGGGGTTTATATAGCAGGGAAGAAATGTAACAATGTGTAAGAAAACAGAAACTAGTGAGAGGCCACGAAGCATTCATGATGAATGAGGGGTCTCACATCTCATTATATGGATATTATTATTTGGTGAGTTTCAGTTCTTTTATAATTTTTCTGAGAGGTCTGAAGGTTCTTTCCTGAGGAAAGAACTCAGAAATGAAAAATATATGTTTCATGCTTTAAGACCAGAAGGGTCAATTTCTATGTTTATCAAAACAAAATAAGAAAACTGTTGATGGGATAATTGGGTTGGTTTCAATTTTGCTCCTTCTCCCACAGTCTCTATTCTTGATTCCAATCCACTGGAGCAATAGAATCATAAAA
>NW_026668744.1:0-1180 GCF_009828535.3 Hylobates moloch | reverse complement strand
GGATTTCAGTGGTACAAAGTCAGCTCACATTTTATTTCACCATTCCATTCCATTCCATTCCACTCCATTCTGTTCCGTTCCGTTCCGTTCCCTTCCCTTCCCTTCCCTTCCCTTCCGTTCCGTTCCATTCCGTTCCATTCTGTTCCATTCCATTCCATTCCATTCCATTCCTTTCCATTCCTTTCCATTCCATTCCATTCCATTTCATTCCACTATGTTCCATTCCATTGTATTTCACACCATTCCATTCCATTCCACACAATTCTATTCTGTTCCTTTGATTCAACAAGTTCTCAATCTGTCACCCCGTCTGGATTGCAGTGGCACAATGTCAGCTCACATTTTTTTTCAGTGTTCAATTCCATTCCATTCCATTCCACTCCATTGCATTACACACTATTGTATAAAATTCCATTCTTTCAGCAGGTTCTCAATCTGTAACCCTGGATGGATTGCAGTGGCACAATATCAGCTCACATTTTATATCTCCATTCCATTCCATTCCTTTCCACTCCATTCCATTCCATTCTGTTCCGTTCTGTTCCATTCCATTCCATTCCATTCCATTCCATTCCATTCCATTCCACTCCATTCCATTCCACACAATTCTATTGTATTCCTTTATTTCAACAAGTTCTCAATCAGTCACCGTGGGTGGATTGCAGTGCCATAATGTCTGCTTACATTTTATTTCAAATTTTCATTCCATTCCATTCCATTCCATTTTTTCCGTTTCATTCCATTCTTTTCCAATCCGTTCCATAGCACTATATTCCATTCCATTCCATTCCGTTCCATTCCATTCCATTCCATTCCATTCCATTCCATTCCATTCCATTCCATTCCAATCCATTCCATTCCATTCCATTCCATCCCGTTTCATTCCATTCCACTCCACACTATTCTATTTTTGTCCTTTCTTTCAACAAGTTCTCAATATATCACCCTGGCTGTATTGCAGTGGCACAAAGTCAGCTCCCATTTTATTTCACCGTTCATTCCATTCCATTCCCTTCCATTCCATTGCATTCCTTTCCATTCTTTTCCATTCCATTCCGTTCCATTTCATTCCATTAAGTTCCATTCCGTTCTTTTGCACTCCTTTCCATTCAATTCCATTTCACACAATTCTATTCTGTTCCTTTGTTTCATCAAGTTCTCCATCTGTCACCCTGGCTGG
>NW_026668743.1:0-1180 GCF_009828535.3 Hylobates moloch | reverse complement strand
TAGCTATTTTTCCTGTGTATGTCTGTGCATGCATACATGTGTATTTGACATAACTAAGGGCAAGGTCACGTTTTCGTTTTCTTTTTCTTGTTGCCCAGTGAGCCACACTCCTTCTTCCGAACTCTCAAGCCCCTAGCCACAACCCAGCCTTGTAAGTGGAAATGCTATGAATTTACGGTGAGGGATTTTGATCAATTTCTTTTCCTTTCCCATGGTTGTTCTCCTATTGCCCTGACAGGTAAGGCAATAAGGCAACTCAATACCAATATGGATGACTTATTGCCTTTTCCTAAACCTGAGATTTTCACATGGCAAGAATCATTTCTGATTGCTTCTTGAGTGGGGTTCTGACAGTCCAGGGCTGGTGGGTGTCAATCTGGTTTGACCATAAGAAGAGGACCAAAAACCTTGGAAATCAATCATTTCTGAGAAACCAAATGGTTCTCTTATCCCAGTTCTCATCAGTGAAAAGACACTGAAGGGAGTTGAAATAAATATTATTTGTTATTAATGATAATAAACCATGGTAGTTTAATGTATTTAGTTTTAAATCTGTTCTAATTGATATTTAGGAAGCTGCATTTGAGATTCAGCCTCTTGACAAGATCACAGTGCTGCAGGATTAAGAGTCAGATGTGTGTTGTAAATGCTGTGGAGACAGGCTGGGATTACCAAAATAAGAAGCAAAGTATAGACAGACATTTCGTAACTTTCACACTTAGCTGGAATTAATAAATTCCTATTTTTGTCAATGTCAGAAAGCCAAAGAAAGTCAAATATGGAGTATCTCAGAACATGTTCATATAAGGATCTGTATCTTCAGCTAAAATTTTCTTAAAGCTGACAACTGTCATATTTCTTGCAGAGTATGTTACCCCCATCCCCTTGGCCCAAGTCTTCAAGGCCAAGGAACCTGTGCCCTTGGAGAGAGACCCTTTCAATGGTTTCTGGAAACCATGTATCCTTTGAGGCAGAAGGATTTAAAGAAAGTCATATACAAAGTTTCACCCATCCAAACATAAATATCATTTCTCCCTGGGAAGAGAAAGGAAAAAAAACCCAAATTCCAAACTACATCAGCCATAAAAGCAAAGCATATTTTATACCATATTCAGCCTCATTGTTGTGAAAACTTTTAGTGAAATAAGCTTACATGAAGAATTCTCAGTCTTTGTCACGA
>NW_026668742.1:0-1180 GCF_009828535.3 Hylobates moloch | reverse complement strand
CAGGAGGAGCGCGGCGGGCTGAGCCCTGCGCTGCCGGAGCAGCAGCCGCAGCGCGTAGGGGTTCTCAGCTGGGGCCCGTAGCAGCTCCGCGGGCTGAAGCTCGGCGTGGAGGAGCGGGGCGGGGTGGGCCCGGCGGTGCAGGAGGAGGGCGGGGTGGGCCCAGGGCTGCAGGAGCGCGGCGGCCGCGGCCACGAGCCCAGCCGGGGGGTGGTGTGGGGGCCGCCGGACGGCGCGGAGTGGGGGCGCCCGCTGCGGTGGACTGGCTCGGCGGGCTGGCCTGTGGCGCAGGAGGAGGGGCTGGGGCCCCGCGGGCAGCACCAGGAGAAGGGCGGAGGCAGCCCCGCAGTGCAGGAGCGCGGCGAGGCCCGGGCCGGGGTGCAGGAGCGCGGGGAGGGGAGCCCGCGGAGGCTGCTGCAGCAGCCCGAGCCGGCGTCCGAGTCCGGGGAAGGCCCCCGCGAGCTCAGGGAGGGGCCAGAAAGTTCCGGCGAACTGGGGGAGCGGCCGTGGGAGAGCGTCGGGCGGGAGGCGGTGGTCCTGGGAGCGGCCCCGGCGACCCGAAGCCGCCCCGAGCTGGTGGGGAGGGCTCGGCCGGTGGGGCCCCGGGGGCCTGCGGGGGAGGGGCGCCTGGGGGTGCAAGAGGCGAATTGGCTGCCCGGGGTGCAGGAGGGACAGGTGGTGCGGGCTGTCCAGGAAACCTACCTGAACGGGAAGGAGCCCCAGGAGGGAGAGGGACCGGGCGAGGGGCTCAGGCCCCGGAGGCGCCGGCGGAGGAGGAGGTGGTGACTGGCAGGCCGCCGCCCGGGCCCCACCGTCCCTCCGGGGCTGAAGGGAACGCAGGATGTAGGGGCGTGGGGAGTCGGGCGCAGAAGAGTGCGGGGAACCGGTGAGCTCTGGGAGCTACTGCCTGAGGGCAGGCCGCGGCCCGCGGGAACCTCTTCTATCTCAGCCTGGGCGTCGCTGAAGCTGTGTCTGCGGGGAGGCAGCGGAAGGCAGCAGGTAAGGAAGCCCAGTCCTGTTAGCTGGAGTTGGTGTGCTTGGAAGCGAGAGGCTGCAGGTCCCTGGCGAGAGGGTAGTCTCCACACTGCCCTCGTTCTCTCGGCCTTTTCATCCCTGGAGGGAGGAAGCAGTGCAGTTTTCAGCTGCAAGGCAGGACCTCTCTCCTCCCAGTACTGTGTATGGT
>NW_026668741.1:0-1180 GCF_009828535.3 Hylobates moloch | reverse complement strand
GGAGGCATGCTGGCCATCCTTTAGCCATCAAATCAAGTTCCTTTCTCAGGTAGCCCACTGGCTGTTGAGTTGGTCCTCGGGCTTCAGTTAAAACTCCCAGGGCCGTTCCCTGCATTTCTGATACATAAAGATTGGAGGCCCTCCCTGTGGGAAAGCTGAGGGATGGTGCCTTAAGTAGGGCTTGTTTTAGCTGGTTGAAGGCCTTTTGAGCTTCAGTTTTCCAGGTTAGAAAATGAGTTTTAGCCACTTGAGTTTCCTTTATGATGTGATATAAGGGATGTTCTATCTCATCATACCCAGGTATCCATAGTCTGCAAAATCCTGTAATGCCCCAAAATCCTTAGTTGCTTGAGGGTTTTATGGAGGGTGAAAAAGGAAATGGACTTAATCCTTTCTTCCCCTGATGCTCTGGTCCCTTCAGACAATATTAAGCCTAGGTACTTCACTGAGATTTGTCAAAGCTGGGCCTTGGATTTTGAAACCTCTGTCTGCTAAGAAATTAAGAAGAGTTTTCAGTGCTTCCTGAGAAGCTTCCTCAGTTGCAGCACAGAGCAGCATGTCACTCATATATTGCAAGACCCTGACCTGAGGATGGGAAAACTCAGAGAGGTCCTTTGACAATGCCTGTCAAAAGAAATGAGGACTGTCTCAAAATCCCTGAGGCAGCACCATCCATGTCAACTGGGTGGTCTGGCCAGAGGGATCTTCAAAGGCAAACAAGTATTGAGAGTGAGGATGTAATGGTATACAGAAAAAGTCATCCTTTAGGATTGTGAACAATTTAGTTCCCTCAGGTATTTGAGTTAGCAAGATATAGGGATTAGGGACCACAGGATGAATTGGGACTGTGGCCTTATTAATGAGGCAGAGGTCCTGAGCTACCGTCCATGCCCCATTGAGTTTTTGCACTCCTAATATTGGGGTGTTGCACGGGCTGTTACAGGGTTTGAGGAGGACTCAACCTATTCTTCCTTGAACTGCCCATGCTTCTGGATTAATATTAGCTTCCACTGGGGGAGACAAAGTGTTTATCCTTGGGCTACAAGGATCTTGTCCCCCCGTGTGATTAAAAATATTTCTACCTAATAAAGGAGTGAGACTTTCAGACAAACTTAAGAAGGTATGTGTAAATAAAAGGTCTCCCACTCTACAACTAAGGGGTTGAGAAAAATATCGGGTT
>NW_026668740.1:0-1180 GCF_009828535.3 Hylobates moloch | reverse complement strand
GCATAATTGGTTCAGTCTTTTTTTTTCTTTTTCTTTTTTTTTTTTTTTGAGACAGAGTTTCCTTCTTGTTGCCCAGGCTGGAGTGCAGTGACGCAATCTCAGCTCACTGCAACCTCCACCTCCCGGGTTCAAGCGATTCTTCTGTCTCAGCCTCCTGAGTAGCTCGGATTACAAGCGTGTGCCACCACACTCAGCTGATTTTTTGTATTTTTAGTAGAGATGTGGTTTCACCATATTGGCCAGTCTGGTCTCGAACTCCTGACCTCAGGTGATCCGCAGCTTAATCTTTTTAACATGCAAAACATTTGTTTCTCATAGTTTTTGGAATAAAAATCAAACTCCACAATCTGCCTTAAATGCCCTTTCATAAGCTGCTGGCACCAAATGACAATTCACCACCTTCATTTCCTTCCAGCTCCCGCTGAAAGTACATGGTCTCCAGCTACATGAAACCACTCGCAACTCCCAGAAGATGTCAGCTGTACATACCTTGGGGACTTAGTGAGTGCTGCTCCTCCAGCCTGGAATGCCCTTACTTGCTGCCCTAGTGAACTCCTACATATCCATTAAGGCCCTACTCAGATGTCACATTCTCTGGGAAACCTTATCCCGAGGATCACCTTTCCCTCTTCCTCCTCCTTCTCCCAGGGAGAGAGGGGTACCTATTCCTCTGAAACAGTCACCACACTGCATAGCCATTCATCCCTCCACAGGACTGTCCCCCACTCTTTCAAGGTGGTGTCCCTCCATAAGTGGGAAGTGGCCCTTACCTTCTTATTCTTTTTTTTTTTTTTGAGACAGGCTTTCACTCTGTCACCCAGGCTGCAGTGCAGAGGTGCAATCATAGCTCACTGCAGCCTCGACCTCTCAGGCTCAAGTGATCCTCCCACCTCAGCCTCCTGAGTTGCTGAGAAAACAAGCATGCACCACCACGTCTCAATAATTTTTATATTTTTTGTAGAGATAGGGTTTTGTCATGTTGCCCGGGCTGGTCTCAAATTCCTGGGCTCAAGCAATCTTCCCCACCTTGGCTTCCCAAAATCCTGGGGTTACAGGCATGAGCCACGGCACCCAGGCACCTTCCTATTCTTAGTGCCTGGTACAGAGTGGCCTCACAACAAATTCTGGTTAAAATGAAAATTGGTTTTATATATATATATATATATTTAATATATTTATA
>NW_026668739.1:0-1180 GCF_009828535.3 Hylobates moloch | reverse complement strand
GAATTATAGGGGATGCCAGTTGTGTGAGTAATTGCCCAGGTCTGAGTAAACTGTTTGAAAGCAGCACTAGTGTGGCCGGGGCCGTTATCAGTTTTTAATTTCTCAGGACAGCCCATAACCGAGAAACAGGGAAGCATATGTCGTTTACTATGAGCTGTACTTTCTCCTGTTTGACAAGTGGCCCAAATAAAATGAGAAAAGGTATCAATAGTTACATGTATAAAAGAAAGCTTGCCAAAAGGAGGATAATGAGTCACGTCCATTTGCCGGAGAGCGTTCTGTGAAAGTCCTCTAGGGTTAACTCCTGAAGACAGTGGCTGTAAAATTAACACTTGACAAGTAGGACAGTGACGTACAATGGTTTTAGCTTGTTTCCATGTAAGGGGGAACTTTTTTCGGAGTCCCGCAGCATTGACATGGGTTAAAGCATGAAAGTTTTCTGCATCTGTAAAAACGGGAGTAACTGATGTATCAGCTCTGGCATTTGCTGTCGAGAGGGGTCCGGGGAGAGGTGTGTGGGCCCGAATGTGAGTCATGTAGAAAGGGGAAGACCTTGCTCTGAGCACAGACTGAAATTTTTGAAAAAGAAAAAATAGGTTATGATCGGGCAAAAATTTGATTAAGGCAGTTTCAATGTTGCGAGCAACATGTACTACATGTGCTGAGTCAGAGACGAGGTTAACTGGTTCAGGAAAGTCTTCAAGGACAGCCATAACAGCAAGCAGCTCAGCTCGTTGTGCTGAAATAGCTCCTGTGTTAAGAACACGTTCTCCTGGTCCTGTATATGCTGCTCGGCCATTAGAGGAAGCATCAGTGAAAACAGTGACAGCTTCAGGTAATGGGGTGTTTCTAGTAATGTTAGATAAAATCCAAGAAGTGAGTTTAAGGAAATGAAATAATTTTAGATTAGGATAGTGATTATCAATCATACCTGGGAAACCTGCCAAATGCACTTGCCAAGCGATGCAAGTAGCAAAAGCCTGTTGAACTTGTAATCGGGTAAGGGGAACAATGATTTTTTGGGGCTCTGCTCCCGAAAGACGAAGGAGACGAGAACGAGCCTGACCAATTAAGGTAGAAATTTGATCTAGATATATAGTTAGCGTCCGTAAAGAGTTGTGTGGAAGAAAGCCCCATTCAATTAAATTATGTGCCTGAATAATGAGTCCTGTTGGAGAAT
>NW_026668738.1:0-1180 GCF_009828535.3 Hylobates moloch | reverse complement strand
TAAAAAAAAAAAAAAAAAAAAGTTGGCTGAGCGCAGTGGCTCACGCCTGTAATCCCAGCACTTTGGGAGGCCAAGGCAGGCGGATCACAAGGTCAGGAGTTTGAGACCAGCCTGGCCAACACGGTGAAACCCAGTCTCTACTAAAGATACAAAAAATTAGCCGGGCATGGTGGCAGGCACCTGTAATCCCAGCTACTCAGGAAGCTGAGGCAGGAGAATCGCTTGAAACCGGAAGGCAGACGTTGCAGTGAGCCGAGATCACGCTATTGCACTCCAGACTGGGTGACAAGGCGAGACTCCGTCAAAAAAAAAAATTTTATTACCATCAGAGTGAACAGGCAACCTACAGAATGGGAGAAAATTTTTGCAATCTACTCATCTGACAAAGGGCTAATGTCCAGAGTCTACAATGAACTGAAACAAATTTACAAGAAAAAAACAACCCCATCAAAAAGTGGGCAAAGGATATGAACAGATACTTCTCAAAAGAAGACATTTATGCAGCCAAAAGACATATGAAAAAATGCTCATCATCACTGGCCATCAGAGAAATGCAAATCAAAACCACAATGAGATACCATCTCACACCAGTTAGAATGGTGATCATTAAAAAGTCAAGAAACAACAGGTGCTGGAGAAGATATGGAGAAATAGGAACACTTTCACACGTTGGTGGGACTGTAAACTAGTTCAGCCATTGTGGAAGTCAGTGTGGCGATGCCTCAGGGATCTAGAACTAGAAATACCATTTGACCCAGCAATCCCATTACTGGGTATAAATTCAAAGGATTATAAATCATGCTGCTATAAAGACACATGCACACGTATGTTCATTGCGGCACTATTTACAATAGCAAAGACTTGGAACCAAGTCAAATGTCCAACAATGATAGACTGGATTAAGAAAATGTGGCACATATACACCATGGAATACTATGCAGCCATAAAAAAGGATGAGTTCATGTCCTTTGTAGGGACATGGATGAAGCTGGAAACCATCATTCTCAGCAAACTATCACAAGGACAAAAAACCAAACACGGCATATTCTCATTCATAGTTGGGAATTGAACAATGAGAACGCATGGACACAGGAAGGGGAACATCACACACTGGGGCATGTGGTGGGGTGGGAGGAGGGGGGAGGGATAGCATTAGGAGATATACCTAATGTTAAATGAC
>NW_026668737.1:0-1180 GCF_009828535.3 Hylobates moloch | reverse complement strand
ACACCACACCTATTCCAAAATTGACCACATAGTTGGAAGTAAAGCTCCCCTCAGCAAATGTAAAAGAACAGAAATTATAGCAAACTGTCTCTCAGACCACAGTGCAATCAAACTAGAACTCAGGATTAAGAAACTCACTCAAAACCGCTCAACTACATGGAAACTGAACAACCTGCTCCTGAATGACTATTGGGTACATAATGAAATAAAGGCACAAATAAAGATGTTGTTTGAAACCAACGAGAACAAAGACACAACATACCAGAATCTCTGGGACACGTTCAAAGCAGTGTGTAGAGGGAAATTTATAGCACTAAATGCCCACAAGAGAAAGCAGGAAAGATCCAAAATTGACACCCTAACATCACAATTAAAAGAACTAGAAAAGCAAGAGCAAACACATTCAAAAACTAGCAGAAGGCTAGAAAAAACTAAAATCAGAGCAGAACTGAAGGAAATAGAGACACAAAAAACCCTTCAAAAAATTAATGAATCCAGGAGCTCGTTTTTTGAAAAGATCAACAAAATTGATAGACCGCTAGCAAGACTAATAAAGAAGAAAAGAGAGAAGAATCAAATAGATGCAATAAAAAACGAAAAAGGGGATATCACCACCGATCCCACAGAAATACAATCTACCATCAGAGAATACTACAAACACCTCTATGCAAATAAACTAGAAAATCTAGAAGAAATGGATAAATTCCTCAACAAATACACCCTCCCAAGACTACACCAGGAAGAAGTTGAATCTCTGAATAGACCAATAACAGGTTCTGAAATTGTGGCAATAATCAATAGCTTACCAACCAAAAAGAGTCCAGGACCTGATGGATTCACAGCTGAATTCTACCAGAGGTACAAGGAGGAGCTGGTACCATTCCTTCTGAAACTATTCCAATCAATAGAAAAAGAGGGAATCCTCCCTAACACATTTTACAAAACCAGCATCGTCCTGATACCAAAGCCTGGCAGAGACACAACCAAAAAAGAGAATTTCAGACCAATATCCTTGATGAACATTGATGCAAAAATCCTCAATAAAATACTGGCAAACCAAATCCAGCAGCACATCAAAAACCTTATCCACCATAATCAAGTGGGCTTCATCCCTGGGATGCAAGGCTGGTTCAACATACGCAAATCAATAAATGTAATCCAGCATATAAACAGAACCAAA
>NW_026668736.1:848-1180 GCF_009828535.3 Hylobates moloch | reverse complement strand
CACACAGACCATACACACACACAAACACACCATACACACATGCACCATACACACACACCATACACACAAACACATGCACCATACACACACATACCATACACACACAAACACCATACACACCATACACACATACACCATACACACATACACACACACAAACACCATACACACATATACCATACACACACACCATACACACACAAAGGCACTCACACATCATACACACATACACCATACACACAAACACACCACACACACACACCATACACATACACCATACACACAAACACACCATACACACAGCATATACACACAGACACACACACAAACAC
>NW_026668736.1:432-748 GCF_009828535.3 Hylobates moloch | reverse complement strand
GCAAACACCACACACACAAACACACCATCCATACATACTATACACAGACCATACACACACACAAACACACCATCCATACATACTATACACAGACCATACACACAAACACACCATACACACAGCATATACACACAGACACACACACCATACACACGCAAACACCACACACACAAACACACCATCCATACATACACACACACACGAACACACCATACACACAAACACACACACTATGCACACAAACACCATAAACACATTCATACATACACACACACAAACACACCACACACACACACCATACACATACACCATACAC
>NW_026668736.1:0-332 GCF_009828535.3 Hylobates moloch | reverse complement strand
CACACAGACCATACACACACACAAACACACCATACACACATGCACCATACACACACACCATACACACAAACACATGCACCATACACACACATACCATACACACACAAACACCATACACACCATACACACATACACCATACACACATACACACACACAAACACCATACACACATATACCATACACACACACCATACACACACAAAGGCACTCACACATCATACACACATACACCATACACACAAACACACCACACACACACACCATACACATACACCATACACACAAACACACCATACACACAGCATATACACACAGACACACACACAAACAC
>NW_026668735.1:0-1180 GCF_009828535.3 Hylobates moloch | reverse complement strand
TGCAAGTGGACATTCGGAGCGCTAAGGGGCCTAGAGTGGAAAAAGGAATAACTTCAAATAAAAACTACAGAGAAGGATTATGTGAAACTTCTTTCAGTTCTGTGCATTCAACTAACAGAGTTGAATCTTCTTTTGATTCAGCAGTTCTGAAACTCTCTTTCTGTAGAAACTGCACGGGGACATTCCGAGCGCTAAGGGGCCTACAGTGGAAAAAGGAACATCGTCCAATAAAAACAACACAGAAGCGTTCTGTGAAACTTCTTTCTGTTGTGTGTATTCAACTAAAGGGGTTGAACCTTACTTTTGATTGAGGAGTTCTGAAACACTCTTTCTGTAGAAACTGCAAGTGGACATTCTAAGAGCTATCTGGCCTACAGAGGAAAAAGGAATATCTTCAAATAAAAATTACACAGAAGCATTCTGTGAAACTACTTTCTGTTCTGTGCATTCAACTAACATAGTTGAAGCTTACTTTTGATTGAGCAGTTTTGAAACCCTCTTTTTGTAGAAACTGCAGGTGGATATTCAAAGCACTAAAGGGCCTGTAGTGGAAAAAGAAATATCTTCAAATAAAAACTACACAGAAGCATTCTGTGAAACTTCTTTCTGTTCTGTCCATTCAACTAACAGAGTTGAATCTTCCTTATGATTGAGCAGTTCTGAAACACTCTTTCTGTAGAAACTGCAAGTGGACATTCGGAGCGCTAAGGGGCCTATAGTTAAAAAAGGTATATCTGCAAATAAAAACTACAGAGAAGCATTCTGTTAAACTCCTTTCGGTTCTGTGCATTCAACTAACAGAGTTAAAGTTTTCTTTTGATTGAGCAGTTCTGAATCTCTCTTTCTGGAGAAACTGCTAGAGGACATTCGGAGCACTAAGGGCCTATATTGGAAAAAGGAACATCTTCCAATAAAATCAACACAGAAGCGTTCTGTGAAACTTCCTTCTGTTCTCTGTATTCAACTAAAGGCGTTGAACTTTACTTTTGATTGACGAGTTCTGAAACACTCCTTCTGTAGAAACTACAAGTGGACATTCGAAGCGCTATCAGGCCTAAAGAGGAAAAAGGAATATCTTCAAGTAAAAATTACACAGAAGCATTCTGTGAAACGTCTTTCTGTTCTCTGCATTAAACTAACAGAGTTGAATATTCCTTTTGATTGAGCAGTTCTGAAACAC
>NW_026668734.1:0-1180 GCF_009828535.3 Hylobates moloch | reverse complement strand
TGGAGAGAAGGGCTTAAAGGAGCTGATGGAGCTGAAAGCCAAGTTTCGAGAACTACGCGAAGATTGCAGAAGCCTCAGTAGCAGATGCGATCAACTGGAAGAAAGGGTATCACTGATGGAAGATGAAATGAATGAAATGAAGAGAGAAGGGAAGTTTAGAGAAAAAAGAATAAAAAGAAATGAACAAAGCCTCCAAGAAATTTGGGACTATGTGAAAAGACCAAACCTACGTCTGATTGGTGTACCTGAAAATGATGGGGAGAATGGAACCAAGTTGGAAAACACTCTGCAAGATATTATCCAGGAGAACTTCCCCAATCTAGCAAGGCAGGCCAGCATTCAGATTCAGGAAATACAGAGAACGCCACAAAGATACTCCTCGAGAAGGGCAACTCCAAGACACATAATTGTCAGATTCACCAAAGTTGAAATGAAGGAAAAAATGTTAAGGGCAGCCAGAGAGAAAGGTCGGGTTACCCACAAAGGGAAGCCCATCAGACTAACAGCTGATCTCTCAGCAGAAACTCTACAAGCCAGAAGAGAGTGGGGGCCGATATTCAACATTCTTAAAGAAAAGAATTTTCAACCCAGAATTTGCTATCCCGCCAAACTAAGCTTCATAAGTGAAGGAGAAATAAAATACTTTATAGACAAGCAAACGCTGAGTGATTTTGTCACCACCAGGCCTGCCCTAAAAGAGCTCCTGAAGGAAGCACTAAACATGGAAAGGAACAACCGGTACCAGCCACTGCAAAAACATGCCAAATTGTAAAGACCATCGAGGCTAGGAAGAAACAATAGCAACTAACGAGCAAAATAACCAACTAACATCATAATGACAGGATCAGATTCACACATAACAATATTAACGTTAAATGTAAATGGGCTAAATGCTCCAATCAAAAGACACAGACTGGCAAACTGGATAAGGAGTCAGGACCCATCAGTGTGCTGTATTCAGGAAACCCATCTCACGTGCAGAGACACACATAGACTCAAAATAAAGGGATGGAGGAAGATCTATCAAGCAACTGGAAAACAAAAAAAGGCAGGGGTTGCAATCCTAGTCTCTGATAAAATAGACTTTAAACCAACAAAGATCAAAAGAGACAAAGAAGGCCATTACATAATGCTAAAGGGATCAATTCAACAAGAAGAGCTAACTATCCTAAATATATAT
>NW_026668733.1:0-1181 GCF_009828535.3 Hylobates moloch | reverse complement strand
TCACCCAAGCTGGAGTGCAATGGTGTGATCTCGGCTCACTGCAACCCCCATCTCCCAGGTTCAAGCTATTCTTATGCCTCAGCCTCCCAAGTAGCTGAGATTACAGGCATGCTACCATGCTCAGCCAATCCTTTTTGTATTTTTAGTAGAGACAGGATTTTGCCATGTTGACCAGGCTGGTCTCAAACTCTTAGCCTGAAGTGGTCCACCCTCCTTGGCCTTTGACACTGCTGGGATTACAGGCATGCGCCACTGTACCCGGCCTATCCTGGAATGCCTTCTACTCAGTTGGAATCAAAAGAGTGAGGTGACATCTTTTATAATCCAATTGACCAAGCTACTTAGATAGTTTAGCAGATTCTTAATGATACAACCATTGACAAGATTGAATTATACAATTTTAGACTTGTTTCTCAATATTACATCATAATGTCTATAGCAACTATAATTAATGATACTCATAATTATGTTAGAAAAAAATGCAATTCTACTAGATTGTATTACATACAAGACAATTACAATGTGTATTAAAAGTGTTATTTTGAACAATGTATATAAAATCATATCAATTACATAATAGTGATTAGCATTTCATTTTTAATAACCTTTATTTATTTTTGAATAATTTTAAATTTTCAAAAAAGTTGCAAAATAGAATTCAGAGGTGCCTCTCATGCAGTTGTATGACTTTCTCCTATAGACTAGGGCTCAGAGTTGGAGAGTTCAATACAAATGTACTCAATGAAGACGACAGAATCCTAAAATAAGAGAGAACACATGGTCCCGCTTAGCCTTCAGAAACCAGGGGGACTTATTCTACAAAATGGCAAAGTCAGGAGTGGATAATGAGGTAGAGAAACTAACCTGAAGATAATTAATGTAATCAATTGTCCCTCCAAAATTGGAAGACAACAAGGGTATAAATCTATTTGCACCACAAAAAGAAGTCAAAGATCGATGAACACAAGGCCAAAAACAGTTCTCCCAATAAAAAGATATTGCCCAGTTTTCATCACACAGTTTTTAGACTGATACGGTTTGGCTGTGTCCCTACCCAAATCTCAACTTGAATTGTATCTCCCAGAATTCCCAAGGGTTGTGGCAGGGACCCCAGGTGGATGTAATTGATTCATGGGGGCCAGTCTTTCCTGTGCTATTCTCACGGTAGTGAATAAGTCTCA
>NW_026668732.1:0-1181 GCF_009828535.3 Hylobates moloch | reverse complement strand
ATTCCATTCCATTCCATTCCATTCCATTCCATTCCATTCCATTCCATACCATTCTATTCCATTCCATTCCATTCCACTCCAATCCATTCCATTCCACTTTATTTCACTCCACTCCTCTCTACTCCCCTCCATTCCACTCCACTCCCCTCCATTCCACTCCACTCCCTTCCATTCCACCAAATCAGACTGCACTTCACTCCACTCGACTCCATTCTGTTCCATTCCATTCCATTCAATCCCATTCCATTCCACTCCATTGCACTCCACTCTACTCTACTCCACTCCTTTCCACTCCACTCTACTCTGTTCCATTCCATCCCATTCCATTCCACTACAATCCACTCCACTCCAGTCGACTCCACTCCTATCCACTCCACTCCAATACACTCTACTAAACTCCATTCCACTCCAAACCATTCCATTCCTTTCTTTCCATTCCATTCAATTCTACGCTATTGCTACACACTGCATTCAGTCGACTCTTCGCCATTCTAATCCGCTCCATTCCACTCCACTCCAGGAGACTCCACTCCACTCCGTAAACTCCATCCTATTCCATTACACACCATTCCATTCCACTGCACTCCACCCCAATCCACTCCACTCCACTCGATTCCATTCCATTTCATTCCATTCCATTACTTTTCATTCCACTGCACTCCACTCCACTCCACGTAACTATAATCCACTCCATTCTACACCTTTCCATTCCACTCCACTCCACTTATCACCACTCTATTCCATTGCATCCCATTCCATTCCACTGCTATCCACTCCATTCCACTCCACTCCACTGCAGTCCACTCCACTTCATTCTGTTCCTTCTCATTCCATTCCATTCCACTCCAGTCCATTCCATTAATTTCTATTGACAATATCTCACTCTGTCACACAGCCTGGAGTGCAGTGGCACAATCTCCGCTCACATTTCATTTTACCATTGCATTTCATTCCATTCCATTCTAGTAAATTCCATTCCATTCCACTCCACGCCACTCCAGTCCATTCCACTCCACTCCGTTACACTCCACTCTATTCCACTCCACGCCACTCCAGTCCATTCCACTCCACTCCGTTACACTCCACTCTATTCCACTCCACAGCACTCCATACCTTCCATTACATTCCACTACCCTACACTCCAATCCACTCCGCTCCACTTCACTACACTCCATTCCATG
>NW_026668731.1:0-1181 GCF_009828535.3 Hylobates moloch | reverse complement strand
AGCAAGAGATGGTCTCCACAAAAAGTAAAATGAAATAAATTAGCCAGACATAGTGGCACGTGGCTGTAGTCCCAAATACTCTAGAGACTGAGGCAGGAGGATACTTTGAGTTCAGGAGTTTGAGGCTGCAGTGAGCTGTGATATGATCGCACCACTGTGCCCTAGCCTGGGCAACAGCGGGAGACCCTGTTCTGTAAAGAAAAAGAGTGGAAACATTAAATTAAAGGAAATAACAACTATGGATGCACACATGGAAGTATTTCTGTGTATTTAATGAAGATTATGTGTACATATATCTAAGACTATATATGTACACACACACACATACACACATACACATACTATATATCTGCATATGTATTATTTTCGCAGAGAAAGAGTATGCTTATATATATAGACATACACACATATTATATACACGTATTATATATACACACATATCATATATCTTCATATATTATATAATATGTGCATATATAATATATAATGTGTGCAGATATATATGTGTGTGTATGTTTATGTACGTATATATACATATATATGTAAACATACTCTTTCATTATAGTCTCCTTTCCCAGAAAAGAGTATGTCCATATATATATTTTTTATACACACACACACACACACACACACACACACACACATATCTGCACATACTGTTTCTCTGGGAGAGGAGACTATAAAGAATGTGCATAAAGAGCTATTTTGACTTATTTTTCACATAAATGTTATGTGTTTATTGTATATTTTACAGTTGTCTATAATATAAGACAAGGGAGGGATCCATCCTGGAGACAAGGATGGAATAATTCTAGCATTGTATAATTTACATACAGAAAAATGAGATTTAAAAAATGTTCCTGTCACATAGAATTCCATTCTGTTACGTTGGCATTCATGTTATTTATAGCTTCCTATAAGTGGAACATATTTTTTTTCTTCCTGGGGATTTCCAGCTTAGGCTATGATTTGCAGCTAATTATCTCAGGGATTTTAGCTAATATTTGTAAAGAAATCGTACAGCAATGAAAACTTTGTGAAGACTTTGGAATAAAATAGACAATTATGATTTGGGGGATAGTAAATTTATTTTCAGTACTAAAGTACTAGTGCAGGGTAAACTCATTTAAAATCCTGATTTACACAGAAGTTTGCATTGCTATAGAAAAAAAAGGAAGTGG
>NW_026668730.1:0-1181 GCF_009828535.3 Hylobates moloch | reverse complement strand
TATCATCACCATCATCATCACCTCACCATCATCATCACCTCACCATCATCATCACCATCATCATCACTGTCACCATCATCATCACCATCATCATCACCTCACCATCATCATCACCTCACCATCATCATCACCATCATCATCATCAGCATCATCATCATAATTACCATCACCATCACCATCATCACCGTTACTATTATCATCACCATTATCATTATGATCATCATCACCATCAACATCACCATCACCATTATCATCACCATCATCATCACCTCACCATCATCATCACCATCATCATCACCATCATCATTATCATCATCATCACCATCAACATCCTCCTTTACCATCAAGATCATCATCCCAGTTCTACCCCTTTCCTCGCCTTATCATCATCCCCTCATCATCCCATCATCTCACTCTCATCACCTCACCTTATCATCACTGTCACCATTATCATCACCATCATCATCACCATTATCATTATGATCATCATCACCATCAACATCACCATCATCATCACTGTCACCATCATCATCACTGTCACCATCATCATCACCATCACTATCATCATCTCTGTCACCATTATCATCACCATCATCATCACTGTCACCATCATCATCACTGTCACCATTATCATCACCATCATCATCACCTCACCATCATCATCACCATCATCATCACTGTCACCATTATCATCACCATCATCATCACCTTCATCATCACCTCCCCATCTCATCACCAATTCCACTCCATAATTCAATTCATCATCACAATTCTACTACTCACTCTCATCGTCATCACCCATCAACATCACCATCACCATTATCATCACCATCATCATCACTGTCACCATCATCACCATCATCATCACCTCACCATCATCATCACCATCATCATCACTGTCACCATCATCATCACCATCATCATCACCTCACCATCATCATCACCTCACCATCATCATCACCATCATCATCATCAGCATCATCATCATAATTACCATCACCATCACCATCATCACCGTTACTATTATCATCACCATTATCATTATGATCATCATCACCATCAACATCACCATCACCATTATCATCACCATCATCATCACCTCACCATCATCATCACCATCATCATCACCATCATCATTATGATCATCATCACCATCAACATCACCATCATCATCACCATCA
>NW_026668729.1:1037-1181 GCF_009828535.3 Hylobates moloch | reverse complement strand
GTTTTTTAATTAATAGGACAAACCTAGCTTCATGGAATGAATTGGCTGATAGTTCATCTTTGTCCCTGCTGTGAGAAAATTAATGCAATAGATACCCTGAAAATTTATAGTTTTCATCATAAAATCATTTGTTATTGAAACATT
>NW_026668729.1:0-937 GCF_009828535.3 Hylobates moloch | reverse complement strand
ACTCTTTGTTGATGTGTACCTTGGGTAATTTCACTCTTTAGAAACACCACTTCACAGCAATAAGGAAAATAAGGCCCAGTTCATTTGTTGATTGCTGAGATATATACAAGTAGAATAGCAGAAGACAAAGAAATTATTTGTGGGGATTTCCTATTTATTGATAATTCTTAGTCTGTTTTCTTTTTTATAAGGCTATGAAAATTTTGTTGTTATATTTTGTCTTTTACAATAACTTTTCTTCATAAACATATTTTGGGATCTAGTTAATGAATTAGATGACTTATGGGGTTTTTTCAAATTTTCGAACAAATTGCAATCATATATAATTATAGGGTACACAGTGTTAATATGGTATATATATGTACAGTGTGGAATAATTAAATGAAGATAATGAATATATTCATCATATTAAGTATTTATCATTTATTTCTCTTGTATAATTGCAACCTTGTATCATTTGACCAACATCTCTCGGGTCTCTCAACCTTCAGCCTCCGATAACCACCATTTCACTCTCAGCTTCAATGAATTCAACTTTTTTAGATAAAATGTGTGAGTGAGATCATGTAATATTCATCTTTCTATGCCTGGCTTATTTCACTTAGCATAATGTCCTTCAGGTTCATCCATGTTGTCAAAAACTACTGGATTTCACTCTTTTCTAAGGCTGAGGAGTGTTTCATTTTCTTTATCCATTCATCTGTTGATTGACACTTAGGTCGACTCCATATCTTGGCTATTGTGAATAATGCTGTAATAAACCTGGGAGTGATTATATCTTTTCAATGTACTGATTTCATTTACTTTAAATAGATACCTAGTATTGGGATAGGTGGATCATGTGGTAGCTTTATTTTAATGTTTTAATTTTAATTTTATATTTATTTTGTTTTATTTATTTATTTATTTATTTATTTATTTATTTATTTATTTATTT
>NW_026668728.1:0-1181 GCF_009828535.3 Hylobates moloch | reverse complement strand
TTAAAGGAGAAAACTCATTTTTATGCTATGTATTGAAATCAAACCCACCTCACGCTGATATAGTTGGCTACTGCATACCTTTGTCAGAGCTGTCCTCTTTTTGTCGTCAAGGACATTAAGTTCACATCGTCTGTCCAGCAGGAGTTTTACTACTTCTGAATTCCCACTGGCAGAGGCCAGATGTAGAGCAGTCCTATGAGAGTGAGAAGACTTTTTAGGAAATTGTAGTGCACCAGCTACAGCCGTATCAATGATTTACGTAATTGCCAACACTGAATACCCCGCTATTACTCTGCCTTCAAAACAAACATTTAACTTTCCCATGAAAAAACCACACTATTTATTATCTCTCATTACTCGCTGTATTAATGAAAGAGCAGCCTATATGAATACAAAGAGCATAGCCCTTGGATGACATTCAACTTGGGCTGGAATCCTACTTGAAGCTCTGTCACTTCCTGGCTGTTGCTTAGCCTTTTGGGGTCTCAGTTTCCTCGTCAATAAAATAGGAATGAAAATAGTAGCTTTCTCACAGGAAACCACTGTAATGCTTAAATGAGACTCTGCACAAATGATATAGAATAGTTCCTAACAACAGCTCAATAATTGTTAGATATTATAATTTTTACTAATACCACTAAAGAATTAAGTGAGATGATACAATTATACCTACGCTTTCAGGTATGTTTTAAATATTGCAGGTAACATTGTATTTCAGTGATTCTAAGATGATCATTGTCTCCATGTTGTCTCCACTGAAATACCACTTACAATTCATGATTTACTATAATTGGCAGCATTTAAATAATTCTCTTATTGAGATATAAAATAATGGGGCATCATACAATCCCTGGTGCCTTACATTAAGTAGAATATGTTATAACAGGTCTGGGGCGGTTCCACTCAGATGACCAGCATTTAGATAAATTTTAGTTTTTAAGTACTATGGAATAAGAGAGCTGAGGTGAAAACAACAACAAATTTCTAAAATAAACCAATTTTTGCTTTGGTTTTCAATAAACTTTAAGCCAAAGAAAACTTGGAATTGAAATGCATAGCATGGGCTTATTTTTTTCAATACTTAGATTTATACAATGTATGTACATCGGATATTTCCAATGATTCATATTAGGATTTAAGACTGTTATAAATTTTCTCTTTTTAAAAAGGATTTATGAAAC
>NW_026668727.1:0-1181 GCF_009828535.3 Hylobates moloch | reverse complement strand
AGGAGGGGGGAGGGACAGCATTAGGAGATATACCTAATGCTAAATGACAAGTTAATGGGTGCAGCACACCAACATGGCACATGGATACATATGTAACAAACCTGCACATTGTGCACATGTACCCTAAATCTTAAAGTATAATAATAATAAAAAAGAATTAGTGGCTTGTCTTAGTCTGTTCAATCTACTGTAACCAAATACCATATACTTGGTAGCTTATAAACAAGAGAAATTTATTTCTCACAGTTCTGGAGCCTGGAAAGTCCAGGATCAAGGCACCAGCATATTCATTCTGGTGAGGGCCCACTTTCTGGTTCATAGATAGTGCCTTTTCACTGCGTCCTCATGTGGTAGAATGAACAATGGGTCTCTCGGTCTCTTTTATGAATACTAATCCCATTCATGAGGGCTCCATTCTCATGACTCCATTACCTCTCAAAGTCTCCACCTCCTAATATTTTCACCTTGGGATTAGGATTTCAACATATGAGTTTTGGTGGCAACACAAACATTTAGAAAAATTTGGATCACAGCATGGCTTGATTCATTCCTCCAAGGATTTATGTTTTCATCTCTGACATCATTTGATGTGCACAATCAGGATTTCGAGGAATAGGAAGTAAAACCCCAAGATATTTGGAACCTTTTATAATCTGTAGAACAATCTGCCAACAATGAAGACTCTTAGTTAACCTCGGTTGCAATTTAAGTGTGTCACCTCTACCCATGTTGTCATTGTACTGTCCATTTCTCGTTTCTATTAGCTAAGGCCCAGAACTTGACCTGCTTCTTTAACTAAGGCATATATACTTTTCTGCTATATACTTTTATCATACACTATATTTGTCGTTTATCATATTTATTAAAAATTTAATTAATTAACTTTACGTAGTAATTTGTAGATCATCTGTCTGCCCTTACAGACTATAAGCTCCATGAAAGCAGAGAGCTTTTAATGTCCAGCTTTTGCTACATCTCTAGTCTTTAGCATAGGATCTTGCATATAATGTGCTCTCAACAAATCTTTGTTGAAATGACCATTGGTAGATAATGGCCAGGATATATCCTTACTAATAACCAGAAAGCATTCATTCAAACAATTCTAATCACATTATCTATCTATCTATCTATCTATCTATCTATCTATCTATCTATCCTCTCCCTACACACACACACACACA
>NW_026668726.1:584-1181 GCF_009828535.3 Hylobates moloch | reverse complement strand
CAGAAGCATTCTGTGAAACCACTTTCTGTTCTTTGCATTCAACTAACGGAGTTGAACCTTACTTTTGATTGAGCAGTTCTTATACACTCTTTCTGTGGAAACTGCAATTTGACATTCGGAGCGCTTAGAGGCCTAGAGTGGAACAACGGATATCTTCAAATAAAAACTACACAGAAGCATTCTGTGAAAATTCTTTCTGTTCTGTGCATTCAACTAACGGATTTGAACCTTACTTTTGATTGAGAAGTTCAGAAACTCTCTTTCTGTAGAAACTGCAAGTGGAGATTCGGAGCGCTAAAATGCCTAGAGTGGAAAAAGGAATATCTTCAAATAAAACTACACAGAAGCATTCTGTGAAACTTCATTCTGTTCTCTGCATTCAACTAACAGAGTTGAACCTTACTTTTGATTGTTCAGAAACACTCTTTCTGTAGAAACTGCAAGAGGACATTCTGAGCGCTAAGAAGTGTATTGTGGAAAAAGGTATATCTTCAAATAAAAACTACACCGAAGCATTCTGTGAAACTTCTTTCTGTTCTTTGCATTCAAGTAATGGAGTTGAACCTGACTTTTGATTGAGCAGTTCTGAAACACTCT
>NW_026668726.1:0-484 GCF_009828535.3 Hylobates moloch | reverse complement strand
TTGATTGAGAAGTTCAGAAACTCTCTTTCTGTAGAAACTGGATGTGGGGATTCGGAGCGCTAAAATGCCTATAGTGGAAAAAGGAATATCTTCAAATAAAAACTACACAGAAGCATTCTGTGAAACTTCTTTCTGTTCTCTGCATTCAACTAACAGATTTGAACCTTACTTTTGATTGTTCAGTTCAGAAACACTTTCTGTAGAAACTGCAAGTGGACATTCGGAGCGCAAAGAGGTCTATAGTGGGAAAAGGAATATCTTCAAATAAAAGCTACACAGAAGTACTCTGTGAAACTTCTGTCTGATCTGTGCATTCAACTAACAGATTTGAACCATACCTTTGATTGAGGGGTTGTGAAACCCTCTTTCTTTAGAAACTGGAAGTGGACATTCGGAGTGGTAAGAGGCCTATAGTCAAAAAAGGAATATCTTCAAACAAAAACTACATTGAAGCATTCTGTGAAACTTCTTTCTGTTCTGTTCA
>NW_026668725.1:0-1181 GCF_009828535.3 Hylobates moloch | reverse complement strand
CAAGAGCAAACACATTCAAAAGCTAGCAGAAGGCTAGAAATAACTAAAATCAGAGCAGAACTGAAGGAAATAGAGACACAAAAAACCCTTCAAAAAATTAATGAATCCAGGAGCTGGTTTTTTGAAAAGATCAACAAAATTGATAGACCGCTAGCAAGACTAATAAAGAAGAAAAGAGAGAAGAATCAAATAGATGCAATAAAAAATGAAAAAGGGGATATCACCACCGATCCCACAGAAATACAATCTACCATCAGAGAATACTACAAACACCTCTATGCAAATAAACTAGAAAATCTAGAAGAAATGGATAAATTCCTCGACAAATACACCCTCCCAAGACTAAACCAGGAAGAAGTTGAATCTCTGAATAGACCAATAACAGGCTCTGAAATTGTGGCAATAATCAATAGCTTACCAACCAAAAAGAGTCCAGGACCTGATGGATTCACAGCCGAATTCTACCAGAGGTACAAGAAGGAACTGGTACCATTCCTTCTGAAACTATTCCTATCGATAGAAAAAGAGGGAATCCTCCCTAACACATTTTATGAGGCCAGGATCATCCTGATACCAAAGCCAGGCAGAGACACAACCAAAAAAGAGAATTTCAGACCAATATCCTTGATGAACATTGATGCAAAAATCCTCAATAAAATACTGGCAAACCAAATCCAGCAGCACATCAAAAAGCTTATACATCATGATCAAGTGGGCTTCATCCCTGGGATGCAAGGCTGGTTCAACATATGCAAATCAATAAATGTAATCCAGCATATAAACAGAACCAAAGACAAAAACCACATGATTATCTCAATAGATGCAGAAAAGGCTTTTGACAAAATTCAACAGCCCTTCATGCTAAAAACTCTCAACAAATTAGGTATTGATGGGACGTATCTCAAAATAATAAGAGCTATCTATGACAAACCCACAGCCAATATCATACTGAATGGGCAAAAACTGGAAGCATTCCCTTTGAAAACTGGCACAAGACAGGGATGCCCTCTCTCACCCCTCTTATTCAACATAGTATTGGAAGTTCTGGCCAGGGCAATCAGGCAGGAGAAGGAAATAAAGGGTATTCAATTAGGAAAAGAGGAAGTCAAATTGTCCCTGTTTGCAGATGATATTATTGTATATCTAGAAAACCCCATTGTCTCAGCCCAAAATCTCCTTAA
>NW_026668724.1:0-1181 GCF_009828535.3 Hylobates moloch | reverse complement strand
TCCAAAGGTCCCATTGGCTTAAATTCAACCTGAGACTCAGCAAAAAAACGAAACCAAATCATGGGTATTGATAAACTCTGTTTTACAATTGAAAACATAAACTGAAAAACTGATTTTATGCACCATTTAGCTGCCGTTAAATTTATCTTCAATGATTTATCAATTTGTAATGACACTGGGAAAGAGAGAGATTACACCGTGCTGGAATCTTATATTCTCTAAATAAGCCCTTTGGTTAAAAAACAAACACATATAATCACATAAAATAAGAATATAATATTGAAAGATAAATATTAAGCTGTTCTTTTAATTTATTTGTAAAGTTAACAACATTAAAAGCATTAAACTTAAACATTTGATGCTACAAAATTTTATGCTCTTTTTCTCAAACGGGAAAATGGCATAAAACATAAGTAAAAACTAATATATAAGAATGCTCCTGTTCTTGAATTCACTAACCCACTGCCAAATCAAGGCAATGGTATAAAATGTATTGCAATGCTTGCACCAGGAATCTGATGTGGGATACCAGGAGAATGTTCTATGAGACCTCCCAACCAGACTTTGTAAAGCAGCTTTTATTATTCAGAACTGGCATTACAGGTCTATTACTCAAACTCATATTGAGGAGTCAGGAGAAAGGAGTTGCAGACATGAACTGTCAGGACTGTGGGTCTCACTGTGTGGAGACAGGTTGTGGAGAGGGAAAATGAAGCTGATATGCACAAAGATGCAGAAATAAGGAGCAGGGAGAATCTTATGCAGTCCAAGTCCGCAGAATTCCCATCTGTACTCTAATCCCACTGCGGGCTTCTTGTTGTAAGTGCTCCATTAATTCCACGGATCAATGTATTTCTCTTTTTGCTCAAGCTGCGTAGGATTTTTTTTTCTGCCAGTGGCAATCACACCACTCTATGTACCTTTCTGTTCATCCTGTAATGAGGGCTTTTTGTGGCTCTGCAGCCCCGATCTTCCTTCCCAAACTCTCACATGTTCTTTCAGCACACATCTGAGTGATTCATCTGATGCTACCACTTTAAATGGGCTGCATTCCTGTTTAAAGAAGTCACCATGTCATAGAAAACACTGCACAAAGACTGCATACTTGAGTGGCAGAAATTAAAATTGCTAGCAAGTGAGCAAAAATGAATACTAATTCTAGCTGCTTCTGAGTCCAGAGA
>NW_026668723.1:0-1182 GCF_009828535.3 Hylobates moloch | reverse complement strand
CAACTGTCCATCAGAATGAGCACTCTTCATCCACAGGGGATGGTGGCCAAAAGTGCAATAGTATTTTAGGAAGAAACTTGATAGTATGTAGCAAGATTCCTTAAAAACTCATAGTTATTTACCAATGATTTCCATGTTAAGACTATTTTCTTATTTACTTACCTAGAGACAGGGTCTCACTCCATCACCCAGGCTAGAGTGCAGTGGCACGATCTCAGCTCACTGCAGCCTCAACCTCCTGGGCTCAAGTGACCCTCCCACCTCAGCCTCCTGAGTAGCTGGGACCACAGGTGCATGCAACCATGCCCAGCTAATTTTTGTATCCTTTGTAGAGACAGGGCTTCGCCATGTTGCCCAGGCTGCTCTCAAACTCCTGGGCTCAAGCGATCCAGCCATCTTGGCCTCCCAAAGTGCTGGGATTACAGGCATAAGCCACCATGCCCAGTCTCTACGACTATTTTCTAACAAAATTTAAATTATAGAATTTTTAATTAAACATTAAAAATTTTATAATTTTTATAATAATTGGTTATTATATCTTCTGTTAGTGAGAAAAATAAATATCTGACAACAGGGGAATAACTTAAAAAACTGTCCATTCTGTGTAATATAATAATTAAAATATATCTAAAGTAAATGATAACATTAAAAATGTTTGTGTTATAATGTATTAAAATGCACATTTAAGAATATTTCATGGACCTCATGTTATTCTGTTTTCTCATGCTTAAACAAGATGTTCATTCAGACTTTATTTTTGCCTACAATCAGAATATGTAGCTTATTTTCATTCTTCTTCCATTTATTTCCATCCTGACCAAATCTCTATCTCAGAAATACTAATGTACAGAGACTTTTAGTGTAACTCCAGGCCTCAGACTATAATAGAAAATTGGGTGCAGTCTAAAGATTTATTTTGTCCAGATATACTACCATAGAAGGCTTCCCTGTACCCTCCATATTCTTTTTCTTTCCTGACATGTAACTTCTTCACTTGAAGCAAACACTATGCAACTGCAGTAGTAGGAGGAGGAGGAGAAAGGAGGAGGTAGAGGAGGAAGAAGGAGAAAGGAGGAGGTAGAGGAGGAAGGAGGAGGTAGAGGAGGAAGAAGGAGGCAGAGGAGGAGGAAGGAGGAGGTAGAGGAGGAAGAAGGAGGCAGAGGAGGAGGAAGGAGGAGGAGG
>NW_026668722.1:0-1182 GCF_009828535.3 Hylobates moloch | reverse complement strand
ATTCCATTCCATTCCATTCCATTCCATTCCATTCCATTCCATTCCATACCATTCTATTCCATTCCATTCCATTCCACTCCAATCCATTCCATTCCACTTTCACTCCACTCCTCTCTACTCCCCTCCATTCCACTCCACTCCCCTCCATTCCACTCCACTCCCTTCCATTCCACCAAATCAGACTGCACTTCACTCCACTCGACTCCATTCTGTTCCATTCCATTCCATTCAATCCCATTCCATTCCACTCCATTGCACTCCACTCTACTCTACTCCACTCCTTTCCACTCCACTCTACTCTGTTCCATTCCATCCCATTCCATTCCACTACAATCCACTCCACTCCAGTCGACTCCACTCCTATCCACTCCACTCCAATACACTCTACTAAACTCCATTCCACTCCAAACCATTCCATTCCTTTCTTTCCATTCCATTCAATTCTACGCTATTGCTACACACTGCATTCAGTCGACTCTACTCCATTCTAATCCGCTCCATTCCACTCCACTCCAGGAGACTCCACTCCACTCCACTCCGTAAACTCCATCCTATTCCATTACACACCATTCCACTCCACTCCACTCCACCCCAATCCACTCCACTCCACTCGATTCCATTCCATTTCATTCCATTCCATTACTTTTCATTCCACTGCACTCCACTCCACTCCACGTAACTATAATCCACTCCACTCTACACCTTTCCATTCCACTCCACTCCACTTATCACCACTCTATTCCATTGCATCCCATTCCATTCCACTGCTATCCACTCCATTCCACTCCACTCCACTGCAGTCCACTCCACTTCATTCTGTTCCTTCTCATTCCATTCCATTCCACTCCAGTCCATTCCATTAATTTCTATTGACAATATCTCACTCTGTCACACAGCCTGGAGTGCAGTGGCACAATCTCCGCTCACATTTCATTTTACCATTGCATTTCATTCCATTCCATTCTAGTAAATTCCATTCCATTCCACTCCACGCCACTCCAGTCCATTCCACTCCACTCCGTTACACTCCACTCTATTCCACTCCACGCCACTCCAGTCCATTCCACTCCACTCCGTTACACTCCACTCTATTCCACTCCACAGCACTCCATACCTTCCATTACATTCCACTACACTACACTCCAATCCACTCCGCTCCACTTCACTACACTCCATTCCATG
>NW_026668721.1:0-1182 GCF_009828535.3 Hylobates moloch | reverse complement strand
AAACTGCACAGAAGCATCCTGTGAAACTGCTTTCTGTTCTGTGCATTCAAGAAACAGGGTAGAAGCTATCTTTTGATTGAGCAGTTCTGAAACACTCTTTCTGTAGAAACTGGAAGGGGACATTCGGAGCACTAAGGGGCCTATAGTGGAAAAAGGAATGTGTTCAAATAGAAACTACACAGAAGCATTCTCTGAAACTTCTTTCTGTTCTGTGCATGCAACTTACAGAGTTGAAACTTACATTTGATACAGCAGCTCTGAAACACTGTTTCTGTAGAAACTGCAAGGGGACATTCGGAGCAATATGGGGCCTATAGTAGAAAAAGGAAAATCTTCAAATAAAAACTACACAGAAGCCTTCTGTGAAACTTCTTTCTGTTCTGTGTATTCAACTAACAGAGTTGAAGCATAGTTTTGATAGAGCAGTTAGGAAACACTCTTTCTGTAGAAACTGCAAGGGGACATTCAGAGCGCTAAATGGCCTATAGTGGAAAAAGGAATATCTTCAAATAAAAACTGCACAGAAGCATTCTGTGAAACTTCTTTCTGTTCTGTGCATTCAACTAACAGGGTTGAAGCTAACTTTTGATTGAGCAGTTCTGAAACACTCTTCCTGTAGAACCTGCAAGTGGACACTCTGAGCGCTAAGGGGCTTATAGTGGAAAATGGAATATCTTCAAATAAAAACTGCACAGAAGCATTCTGTGAAACTTCTTACTGTTCTGTGCATTCAACCAACAGAGTTGAAGCTTGCTTTTGATAGAGCAGTAATGAAACACTCCTTCTGTAGGAACTGCAAGGGGACATTCGGAGCACTAAGGGGCCTACAGTGGAAAAAGTAATATCTTCAAAAAAAACTACACAGAAGCATTCTGTGAAATTCCTTTCTGTTCAGTGCATTGAACTAACAGAGTTGAAGCATACTTTTAATAGAGCAGTTCTGAAACTCTCTTTCTGTGGACACTGCAAGTGGACATTCTGAGCGCTGAAGGGCTTAAAGTGGAAAAAGGAATGTCTTCAAATAAAAACTACACAGAAGCATTCTGTGAAACTTCTTTCTGTTCAGTGCATTCAACTAACAGAGTTGAAGCTTACTTTTCATAGAGCAGTTCTGAAACACTCTTTCTGTAGAAATTGCAAGTGGACATTCTGAACGCTAAAGGGCTTAAAGTGGAAAAAGGA
>NW_026668720.1:0-1182 GCF_009828535.3 Hylobates moloch | reverse complement strand
GCCTCTCCCTGGAGAGGGACAAGACCTCTCACTTCCCATCTGATTCCGCCTCATTCTAAGGAACCCATGTTTCTCCAACCAACAAAAAGCAGAAGCTTTGGAGTAGCACAGGCCTCGGATGGAATCCTGCCTCTGAGATGTGCTTGTTGTGTGAGCATGAGTGAGGGGCTGGATTTCTCGAGCCTCGGTTTGCCATCCCGAAGGTGACCACCCCCCTTGTACTTCCCATATGTACGCATGTGCATCCACGTATGTGTGCATACCTATGTGTGCGTGTGTGCATGTATGCCTGTGTGTGTGTTTGCACCTGTGTGTATATGTGTGTGTGTATTTGGGCTGGGGAGTATTAAACTAGATGAGGTGTGGTGAGCAGCTGGTGCACGGCTGTGCAGTGGACATCTCAGGTATGGTACATCAATAGCAGCTCCTCTGACCTCCGTCTCTAAAGCCAGTTCTTCCCACACTCTTCACGAGCTCAGCACATAGAAGTTTGCTAAGGCTGGGAAACTAGAAGTTATCTCACACCCCACACCCTTCTGGCAAGCAAATCCTCATCAGTTCTGTCTCAAATCTCTCCAGAATCCACAAGCTTCTCACCTGCTCCCCTTGCTGGGGTCTGGGTCACCATGCGCCTACAGCAGCCCCGTCTCCATCCCGCAGCCAGAGTGAACTTTCCCTGTGTGTGTGTAAAAATACACAAAACATACACTTTCCCACGTTAACCATTTCAAATGTGCAGTTCAGTGATACTGAGTAGACTCATGATATTGTATAAATATCGCCACCATCCAGCCACAGAGCTTTTTCATTTTCCCAAACTGAAACCTTATACCATCAAACACTAACTCCCCATTGCCCCTCCCCACAGCCCCTGGCGACCACCCTTCTACTTTCTGTCTTTATCAGTTTGACTACTCTAGGGACCTCCTGTAAGTGGAGTCATGCAGTGTTTGTCCTTTTGTGACTGGCTTATTTCACTTAGCATGACCTCCTCAAGGTTCGTCCCTACTATAGCCTGTGTCAGAATTTCCTTCCTTTTTCGGCCGGACACAGTGGCTCACGCCCATCATCCCAGCACTTTGGGAAGCCAAAGCAAGCGGATTGCTTGAGCTCAGGAGTTCGAGGCCAGCCTGGATAACATGGAGAAACCCTGTCTCTACAAAAAATACAAAAACTAGCCAG
>NW_026668719.1:0-1182 GCF_009828535.3 Hylobates moloch | reverse complement strand
GAGGGTCACAGTCTCTGTCCAGAATTTTCTGATTGTCACAGGGCAGACCTGATGGTGGGCGTTGTTGCTCTGTGTGCAGGCACGGGCCTGTGCCAGGCCGTCTCCCCCAGCCCTGCTCCTGACAGTGCCTGGACCACCCCCACCTCCATCTCAGTCTTCCCACCCAGGGAACGTGGCCACAAGCTCACTCCACCCTGGCCAGCTCCCTGAAACACACCAGCATCTTGATTAAGCAACAACCTTCCCTGCTGTCTCCGGTTGGTCATTCATTCTTCCATGGGTAGAAAATTGGAAAGAAAAAAGCGGTAGATTTTGAAAATCTGTGTTTGTTCTGAGGGTAGGGTAGGCCGATGGCATTCACCAAGAATTGACTGGAATCATGATCTTATTCCCTTGGACTTACCCAGGAACTGCTCAGGGCTGCTTCTGCCAGTCTGTCCAACCATCATGAGGCTGCATTGCCCTCCATGCTGGGATTCTGATGTGTTTGGTTTGTTAGCTATGTGGAGTGGAGTGGAGCGGAGTGGGTGGCCAAATGTCCAGCTTTTCCCAGAGCACAGCGCAACAAAAGTTCATCATGATTGCCCATGACAGACGCAGCCTGGGGCCTGGGATCCGATCTAAAACTAGCACTCACCGATGGACACAGTGGCTAACACCTGTAATCCAAGCACTTTGGGACGCCAGGTGGGCGGATCCCTTGAGGTCAGGAGTTTGAGACCATCCTGGACCAAAGTGGTGAAACCCCATCTTTACTAAAACTACAAAAATTAGCTGGGTGTGGTGGTGCACACCTATAATCCTAGCTACTCCAGAGTTGGAGGCAGGAGAATCCTGGAACTTGGGAGGCGGAGGTTTCAGTGAGCTGAGATCGCGCCACTGCACTCCAGCCTGGGTGACACAGTGAGACCCTGTCTCAAAAAAACCAAAAACAAATAACAACAACAAAAAACAAACTACACTGTAAAATGCTTGTAGATAACACTCATAAAACACTGTGCCTCCCGGAGACACTTCTAAGCACAGGTGACAGGGGTCAGCTCCTGGGGACTGACAGCCCCGCCCCCATTTTGGCCTCTGCAACACTGAGGGAAAATGTAAGACCCCACATCCCACTGGAGTTTCCACCAGAGCCCAGGAAAGGTCCCCGGGGACAGGAAGGAGCTGGTTCCCCATGTGGGC
>NW_026668718.1:0-1182 GCF_009828535.3 Hylobates moloch | reverse complement strand
TGACTCCCAGAATCTTCATCATCGGGGTGGGGATTCACAGAAGCTTCATCATCGTGTGGTGACTCGAAGAATCTTCATCATCAGGATGGGGACTCCCAGAAGCTTCATCATCATCAAGGTGGTGACTCCCAGAAGCTTCATCGTCGGAGTGGTGACTCCCAGAGGCTTCATCATCATGGGGGTGGTGATTCCCAGAAGCTTCATCATCATCAGGGTAGTGACTACTAGAAGATGCATCATCATGTTGGTGACTCCCAGTTGCTTCATCACAATCGGGGTGGTGATTCCAAGAATCTTCATCATCTGGGTGGTGACTCCAGGAAGATTCATTGTCGTGGAGTTCACTCACAGAGGCTTCATCATCGGGGTGGGGACTCCCAAAAGCCCCATCATCATAGAGGTAGTGACTCACCGAAGATTCATCATCATCGGGGTGGTGACTCCCAGAAACTTCATAAACGGGGTGGTTACTCCCAGAAGCTTCATCATCATCGGGGTTGTGACTCCAAGAAAATTCATTATCATGTGGGTGGTGACTCCCAGGATATTCATCATCGGGGTGGTGAATCCGAGAGACTTCATCATCGGGTTGGTGGCTCCCAGAAGCTTCATCATTGGTGTGTTTACTCCCAAATGGTTCATCATTGGGATGGTGATTGCCAGAAGCTTCATTATCGGGTTGGTTACTCCCAGATGCTTCATCAATGGGGCGGTGTCTCCCAGAAGCATCGTCATCTGAGTTGTGATTCTCAGAAGATTCCTCATTGGGGTGGTGACACTCAGAAGCTTCATCATCGTGCTGGTGACTCCCAGAAGCTTTATCATCTTCGCGATGTGACTCCCAGATGCTTCATCATCATCGTGGTGGTTACTACCATCAACTTCATCATCGGGGTGGTAACTCCCAGAAGATTCATCATCATCGGTGTGGTGACTCCCAGAAGTATCATTAGCGGGGTTGTGCTTCCCAAAATCTTCATCATCGGGATGGTGACTCCCAGAGGATTTATCGTCGTGACGGAGGTTCCAAGAAGCTTCATCATCGGGAGGTGACTCCCAGAAGCATCATCATCGGGTTGGTGATTCTCAGAAACTTCATCATCATGTTGGTGATTCCCAAAACTTCATCATTGGGGTGGTGACTCCCAGAATCTTACTCATCAGTGTGGTGATTCTCAGAAG
>NW_026668717.1:0-1182 GCF_009828535.3 Hylobates moloch | reverse complement strand
TGACTCCCAGAATCTTCATCATCGGGGTGGGGATTCACAGAAGCTTCATCATCATGTGGTGACTCGAAGAATCTTCATCATCAGGATGGGGACTCCCAGAAGCTTCATCATCATCAAGGTGGTGACTCCCAGAAGCTTTATCGTCGGAGTGGTGACTCTCAGAGGCTTCATCATCATGGGGGTGGTGATTCCCAGAAGCTTCATCATCATCAGGGTAGTGACTACTAGAAGATGCATCATCATGGTGGTGACTCCCAGTTGCTTCATCACAATCGGGGTGGTGATTCCAAGAATCTTCATCATCTGGGTGGTGACTCCAAGAAGATTCATTATCGTGGAGTTGACTCACAGAGGCTTCATCATCGGGGTGGGGACTCCCAAAATCCCCATCATTATAGAGGTAGTGACTCACCGAAGATTCATCATCATCGGGGTGGTGACTCCCAGAAACTTCATAAACGGGGTGGTTACTCCCAGAAGCTTCATCATCATCGGGGTTGTGACTCCAAGAAAATTCATTATCATGTGGGTGGTGACTCCCAGGATATTCATCATCGGGGTGGTGAATCCGAGAGACTTCATCATCGGGTTGGTGGCTCCCAGAAGCTTCATCATTGGGGTGTTTACTCCCAAATGGTTCATCATTGGGATGGTGATTCCCAGAAGCTTCATTATCGGGTTGGTTACTCCCAGATGCTTCATCAATGGGGTGGTGTCTCCCAGAAGCATCGTCATCTGAGTTGTGATTCTCAGAAGATTCCTCATTGGGGTGGTGACACTCAGAAGCTTCATCATCGTGCTGGTGACTCCCAGAAGCTTTATCATCTTCACGATGTGACTCCCAGATGCTTCATCATCATCGTGGTGGTTACTACCATCAACTTCATCATCGGGGTGGTAACTCCCAGAAGATTCATCATCATCGGTGTGGTGACTCCCAGAAGTATCATTAGCGGGGTTGTGCTTCCCAAAATCTTCATCATCGGGATGGTGACTCCCAGAGGATTCATCGTCGTGACGGAGGTTCCGAGAAGCTTCATCATCGGGAGGTGACTCCCAGAAGCATCATCATCGGGTTGGTGATTCTCAGAAACGTCATCATCATGTTGGTGATTCCCAAAACTTCATCATTGGAGTGGTGACTCCCAGAATCTTACTCATCAGTGTGGTGATTCTCAGAAG
>NW_026668716.1:0-1182 GCF_009828535.3 Hylobates moloch | reverse complement strand
TGCGCTGCACCGACTGTCCTGCACCCACTGTTTGGCACTCCCTAGTGAGATGAACCCAGTACCTCAAACGGAAATGCAGAAATCACCCGTCTTCTGTGTCGCTCAGGCTGGGAGCTGTAGACTGGAGCTGTTCCTATTTGGCCATCTTGGCTGGACATCTACTTACAGTAACCTTTTTATTGTATGGATGTGCAGGTTATTCTTTAACTTCAGAGGTAATCATGATATGGTATTTTATTGAGTACTAGCTAAAACTTCCTTTTGTTTTATTTAGGATTTTCATAATCATGAAGAAATGAAAGATCTGATGGATGAAAATTGCATTTTGAAGACAGACACTGCTATACTCAGACAGGAAATATGCACAATGAAAAATGACAATCTTGAAAAAGAAAATAAATATCTTAAGGACATTAAAATTGCTAAAGAAACAAATGCTGCCCTTGAAAAGTGTATAAAACTCAATGAGGAACAAACAGCATTCCGGTATCAACAAGAACTTAATGATCTCAAAGCTGAGAATGCAAGGCTCAATTCTGAACTGTTGGAAGAAAAAGAAAGCAAGAAAAGACTGGAAGCTGACATTGAATCTTATCAGTCTAGACTGGCTGCTGCTATAAGTAAACACAGTGAAAGTGTGAAAACAGAAAGAAACCTAAAACTTGCTTTAGAGAGAACACAAGATGTTTCTGGACAAGTAAAAACGAGTTCTGATATTTCCGAAGTAAAAGATGAGAACGAGTTTCTTACTGAACAACTTTCTAAAGCGCAAATTAAATTCAACACCTTAAAAGATAAGTTCCACAAGACAAGAGATACTCTCAGAAAAAAGTCATTGGCTTTAGAAATTGTACAAAATGACCTAAGCCAAGCACAGCAGCAAATAAAGGAAATGAAAGAGATGTATCAAAATGCAGAAGCTAAAGTGAGTAAATCCACTGGAAAGTGGAACTGTGTAGAAGAGAGGATATGTGAACTCCAACGTGAAAATCTGTGGCTTGAACAGCAACTAAATGATGTTCATCAGAAAGAGGATTATAAAGAGATAGTAATTAATATCCAAAGAGGCTTTATTGAGAGTGGAAAGGAAGACCTCCTGCTAGAAGAGAAAAATAAGAAGCTAATGAATGAAAAGAATCATTTAAAAGAAAGTCTCTTTCAATATGAGAAAGAGAAAACAGA
>NW_026668715.1:0-1182 GCF_009828535.3 Hylobates moloch | reverse complement strand
GATTACCCAGGTGGTCCTAAATGCAATCACATGTGTCTTTATCAGAGGGAGGCAGACGGAGATTTTACTGTAGACAGAAGAGGAGGTGGCCATGTGACCATGGAGGCAGAGGGTGGAGGCGGCCAGCAGCCACTAGAAACTGGAGGAGGCGAGGATTGGGGTCTCCCGGAGACTGTGGAGGGAGCGCGGCCCTGCGGACACCTTGATTCCAGCCCAGTGAGGCAGGTTTAGGACTCCTGGCCTCTGAACTGTGACAGAATAAATATTTGTAGTCTTCAGCCACCAAGTTTGTGGTAATTTGTTATGGCAACCACAGGAAATGAATATATCCATGCCAAAATTAATACACGCATTCCATTTTATGTTCTTTTCCAACCTTAAAATAAAACCAACAAGTGCTTCCAGATTTTCTTTTATACTTCTCTTTGTGCATTCAGTTCAGTAAATGTTCAAAAGGGTAATACATTTATAAAATGTGATGCCAAATTGCACAAAATTGACCACACTAAAGGGGAAAATGTATCATTTTATGAAATAAAATATAACTTACAGATCACCAGCATTAATTTAAATCATGTCCTGCTTTGGGCTTCCAAATTCTGTTGGCAGTTTTACCCTGGAAAAATATCATGAACCAAATAGGAAAACTGGTATTCTAAATACACTTCCTTCATGTGACACATTTCTTGTGTGTGGATGTAATGAGAATTCAAAAAAAGAAAAAAAATGATGTGCTTTTATTCCTCCCTTTATTGCCAAAATTTAGGCAGTAAAAACAGGCAGCAAAGGAATGAGTTAAGATGGATTTAGAAGAGAAAAAATGGAAGCCAGGCAGGGCAGAATTCTAAGATGAGGGTCAAGGTCCTCAGCCTTCTCCTTAGCGGTGGCCCTGGGATGTGATGCGATGTCACTCCAAAGGTTATGGCACATTACATGGCAAAGACGATTTCCGCAGATGCGGAGATACAGGCTCTTCTCCTGATGGTCTTGAAGGGGAAAAAGCCATGTCGTGGAGACAGCCACCTGGCGGGGAATGGATAGGCTTTAATCCTTCTTTAAATGTTTGGTAGCATTCAATAGGGGAGAATCCACCTATTCTAGGTGCTGTAGTTTGCATGTTTGACCCCTTAAAAACCTCACGTTGAAATTTATCCCCAGTGCTGGCGATGGGGCCTAATGGGA
>NW_026668714.1:0-1182 GCF_009828535.3 Hylobates moloch | reverse complement strand
AGTAAACAAAGCACACAAAGGGTTTTACCTGGAGATGTTCCATCGCCCAGGGACGGGCAGGAGACGAATGTTTTTCTTTTTCTCTAGATTTAAGAGAATGGTGATGACCTTTAACCATAAGCAGCTTTTAGGCACTTGTTTAACAAAGCACATTCTGCACCGCCCAAAATCCTTTTAACCTTAAGTCACCACAGCACATGTCTCTTGCAAGGACAAGGTTGGGGGTAGGGTCACAGATTAACAGCATCTCAAATACAGAACTAAATGGAGTCTCTTATGTCTACTTCCTTCTATATAGACACAGTAACAGGCTGATCTCTCTTTCTTTTCCCCACATTTCCCCCTTTTCTTTTCAACAAAACTACCATTGTCATCACGATACCGAGATTACATACTTCACAAGGTAATAGAATATTACAAAGCAAGTGGAAGCAGGATGAGTTCACAGGATGGTGTTAAAATTGAAATTAAAATTGCCAATGAAATTTTTGGGCACGCATAGTCATTGATAACATTTTATTAGGAAATAGGGTTTGAGAGCAGACAACCTGACTGGCCAAAATTTATTAGGTGGGAATTTCCTCATCCTAATAAGCCTGGGAGCACTACAGGAGGCCGGGGCTTATTTCATCCCTTCGGCTTCAACCGTAAAAGGCGGCACGACTCCAAGGGGGTCGTTTATAGGCCTACCCTCAGAGCGCATTCTCTTTCTCAGGGATATTCCTTGCTGAGAAAAAGAATTCAGCGATATCTCTCCTACTTGTGTGCAAAAGGAGAAAAGATATGGCTCTGTTCCGTCCGGCTCACCGGCGGCCAGTTCAAGGTTACCTCCCTTGTTTCCTGAACACCGCTGTTATCTCGTTCTTTTTTCACGATGCCCAGTTTTCGTATTGTTCAAACACACGTCCTCTACAAACAATTTGTGTAGTTAAGACAATCATTACAGGGTCCTGAGGTGACATATATCCTCCTCAGCGTACAAAGAAAATGATGGGATTAAGAGATTACAGTAAAGACATAAGAAATTACAAAAGTATAAACTTTGGAGAACAAATAAAATGTCCATGAAATCTTCATATTTTATGTTTTTCTGCTGTGGCTTCAGCCAGTCCCTCAGTTCAAGGTCCCTGACTTCCCGCAACATTCTCCCTCCCTTTCCCTCTATATAAATGTGCCATGGCG
>NW_026668713.1:0-1182 GCF_009828535.3 Hylobates moloch | reverse complement strand
CTCGGCCTCCCAAAGTGCTGGGATTACAGGCGTGAGCCACCGTGTCCGATCAATTTACTGCACAATTCTTACTCATTTCTGTATTTGTCCTTCCCGAGGTTTACTTGCAATAAAGAGTCACGAAAGCTTACAGCTTAGAGAAGTCATAGAGACCTTTCAGTGCAAACCTTTCTAGCCCCCACATTTGGCAGATGGGTGCTGGCCTGAAGAGGAGTCAGGGTGCTCTGTGTCACATGGAGCTGTGGGCAGCTGAGAGCCCAGCTGGATCTCCTGGGATCAAAGCCCAGCTGTCATTTACAAGCTGCGTGACCTTGACAGGGACTTAACCTCACAGAGACTTGATCTTATCTTCAAATGGAGCAAGGACTACCTATGTTACAAGATTACTGAATTAAAAAAAGATAAGATATGGAAAGAGCTTGGCATTTAGTAGGCATCCAACAAATGTTCCTTTACCTGTTCAAATAGCTTTTCCACACTTCAGATTATTTCTCTAAAATAAAGTTCCTGAAGTTAGGGCTGAGCATGGTGGCTGAACACTTCAGGAGGCCCACACTTTAGGAGACCAAGGCGGGAGGATCAATTAAGTCTAGGACTTCAAGAACAGACTGGCCAACATAGAGAGACCCTGTCTCTAAAAAAAAAAAAAAAGTTAGCTGGGCATGGTGGTACTTGCTTGTGGTCCTAGCTACTTGAGAGGCTGAGTGTGGAGGATCAGTGAAGCATGGGAGGTCAAGACTGCAGTGAGCCATGATTGAGCCTGGATGACTGCACTCTAGCCTGAGTGACAGAGCAAGACCTTGTCTCAATAAAATAAAAATAACAAACCAAAAAACAGAACTTGAGAAGGCCAGGTGTGGTGGCTCATGACTATAATCCTTGCACTTTGGGAGGCCAAGGCTGGTGGATCACTTGAGTCCAGGAGTTCGAGACCAGCCTGGACAACATGGCCAGACCCCATCTCTACAAAAAATACAAAAAAATTTGCCAGGCATGGTGGTGTGCGCTTGTAATCCCAGCTACTAGGGAGGCTAAGGCAGGAGAATTGCTTGAACCCAGGAAGCGGAGATTGCAGTGAGCCAAGATTGTGCCACTGTACTTCAGCCCGGGCAATAAAGCAAGACTCCGTCTCAAAAAAAAAAAAAAAAAAAAAAAAGGCTGGGTGCGGTGGCTCATGCCTGT
>NW_026668712.1:247-1182 GCF_009828535.3 Hylobates moloch | reverse complement strand
TGGGCAAGGACTTCATGTCTAAAACACCAAAAGCAATGGCAACAAAAGCCAAAATTGACAAATGGGATCTCATTAAACTAAAGAGCTTCTGCACAGCAAAAGAAACTACCATCAGAGTGAACAGGCAACCTACAGAATGGGAGAAAATTTTTGCAACCTACTCATCTGACAAAGGGCTAATATCCAGAATCTACAATGAACTCAAACAAATTTACAAGAAAAAAACAAACAACCCCATCAAAAAGTGGGCAAAGGACATGAACAGACACTTCTCAAAAGAAGACATTTATGCAGCCAAAAAACACATGAAGAAATGCTCATCATCACTGGCCATCAGAGAAATGCAAATCAAAACCACAGTGAGATACCATCTCACACCAGTTAGAATGGCCATCATTAAAAAATCAGGAAACAACAGGTGCTGGAGAGGATGTGGAGAAATAGGAACACTTTTACACTGTTGGTGGGACTGTAAACTAGTTCAACCATTGTGGAAGTCAGTGTGGTGATTCCTCAGGGATCTAGAACTAGAAATACCATTTGACCCAGCCATCCCATTACTGGGTATATACCCAAAGGAGTATAAATCATGCTGCTATAAAGACACATGCACACGTATGTTTATTGCGGCACTATTCACAATAGCAAAGACTTGGAACCAACCCAAATGTCCAACAACAATAGACTGGATTAAGAAAATGTGGCACATATACACCATGGAATACTATGCAGCCATAAAAAATGATGAGTTCGTGTCCTTTGTAGGGACATGGATGAAACTGGAAAACATCATTCTCAGTAAACTATCGCAAGGACAAAAAACCAAACACCGCATGTTCTCACTCATAGGTGGGAATTGAACAATGAGAACTCATGGACACAGGAAGGGGAACATCACATTCCGGGTACTGTTGTGGGGTGGGGGGTGGGGGGGG
>NW_026668712.1:0-147 GCF_009828535.3 Hylobates moloch | reverse complement strand
AATGACGAGCTAATGGGTGCAGGAAATCAACATGGCACATGGATACATATGTAACAAACCTGCACATTGTGCACATGTACCCTAAAACCTAAAGTATAATAAAAAAAAAAAAAGAAAAAAAAAATTCACATTGTACCCTTATGTCTT
>NW_026668711.1:0-1182 GCF_009828535.3 Hylobates moloch | reverse complement strand
GGGAGCGGTGGCTCACACCCATAATCCCAGCACTTTGGGAGGCTGAGGTGGGCAGATTGCCTGAGGTCAAGAGTTTGAGACCAGGCCGGGCGCGGTGGCTCACGCCTGTAATCCCAGCACTTTGGGAGGCCGAGGAGGGTGGATCACGAGGTCAGGAGATCGAGACCATTCTGGCTAACACGGTGAAATCCCCGTCTCTACTAAAAAATACAAAAAAAATTAGCCAGGCGTGGTGGCGGGCGCTTGTAGTCCCAGCTACTCGGGAGGCTGAGGCAGAAGAATGGCGTGAACCCGGGAGGCGGAGCTTGCAGTGAGCAGAGATCGCGCCACTGCACTCCAGCCTGGGCGACAGAGGGAGACGCCGCCTCAAAAAAAAAAAAAAAAAAAGAGTTTGAGACCAGTCTGGCCAGTATGGTGAAACCCTGTCTCTACTAAAAATACAAAAAAATTAACTGGGCGTGGTGGCGTGTGCCTGTAATCCCAGCTACTCGGGAGGTTGAGGCACGGGAATTGCTTAAACCAGGAAGGTGGAGGTTTCAGTGAGCCAAGATCGTGCCATTGCACTCCAGCCTGGGCAACAGAGAGAGACTCCATCTCGAAAAAAAAAAAAAAAAAAGGCAGTGAAGAGACCATTGATTATAAAGAAACTTAAGGCCAGGCACATTGGCTCACGTTTATAATCTCAGCACTTTGGGAGGCCAAGGCAGGCTGATCACCTGAGGGCAGGAGTTCAAGACCACCCTGGCCAACATGGTGAAACCTTGTCTCTACTGAAAATACAAAAATTAGCTGGGAGTGGTGGCACGCCTGTCGTTCCAGCTACTTGGGAGGCTGAGGCAGGAGAATCACTTGAACCCGGGAGGCGGAGGTTGCAGTGAGCTAAGATTGCACCACTGCACTCCAGCCTGGGCAACAGAGCAAGACTCTGTCTCCAAAAAAAAAAAAGAGAGAGAGAGAGAGAACCAGAGAAAGAGAGAGCCAAGAATATCTCCACGGGATCATAGACAAATTGGGGGGGGGTGGTCAGGAATTCTGTGGCCCTGTGCTTGGCAGCACCCACTTGAAGCAATCAGAATAACACCTGGAGTAGACACAAAACATTCCCCACACGCACCCAGACCCATCGTCACAGGCACCAGGGGCTTAGCCTAAGCTGTGACCAGCACGGCACAAACGATAAGC
>NW_026668710.1:0-1183 GCF_009828535.3 Hylobates moloch | reverse complement strand
GTCATTTAGCATTAGGTATATCTCCTAATGCTGTCCCTCCCCTCTCCCCCCACCCCACAACAGTCCCCGGAGTGTGATGTTCCCCTTCCTGTGTCCATGTGTTCTCATTGTTCAATTCCCACCTATGAGTGAGAACATGCGGTGTTTGGTTTTCTGTCCTTGCGATAGTTTACTGAGAATGATGGTTTCCAGTTTCATCCATGTCCCTATAAAGGACAGGAACTCATCATTTTTTATGGCTGCATAGTATTCTATGGTGTATATGTGCCACATTTTCTTAATCCAGTCTATCATTGTTGGACATTTGGGTTGGTTCCAAGTCTTTGCTATTGTGAATAGTGCCGCAATAAACATACGTGTGCATGTGTCTTTATAGCAGCATGATTTATAGTCCTTTGGGTATATACCCAGTAATGGGATGGCTGGGTCAAATGGTATTTCTAGTTCTAGATCCCTGAGGAATCGCCACACTGACCTCCACGATGGTTGAACTAGTTTACAGTCCCACCAACAATGTAAAAGTGTTCCTATTTCTCCACATCCTCTCCAGCACCTGTTGTTTCCTGACATTTTAATGATGGCCATTCTAACTGGTGTGAGATGGTATCTCATTGTGGTTTTGATTTGCATTTCTCTGATGGCCAGTGATGATGAGCATTTTTTCATGTGTTTTTTGGCTGCATAAATGTCTTCTTTTGAGAAGTGTCTGTTCATGTCCTTCACCCACTTTTTGATGGGGTTGTTTTTTCTTGTAAATTTGTTTGAGTTCATAGTAGATTCTGGATATTAGCCCTTTGTCAGATGAGTAGGTTGCGAAAATTTTCTCCCATTTTGTAGGTTGCCTGTTCACTCTGATGGTAGTTTCTTTTGCTGTGCAGAAGCTCTTTAGTTTAATTAGATCCCATTTGTCAATTTTGGCTTTTGTTGCCATTGCTTTGGGTGTTGTAGACATGAAGTCCTTGCCCATGCCTATGTCCTGAATGGTATTGCCTAGGTTTTCTTCTAGGGTTTTTATGGTTTTAGGTCTAACATGTAAGTCTTTAATCCATCTTGAATTAATTTTTGTATAAGGTGTAAGGAAGGGATCCAGTTTCAGCTGTCTACATATGGCTAGCCAGTTTTCCCAGCACCATTTATTAAATAGGGAATCTTTTTCCCATTGCTTGTTTTTGTCAGGTTTGTC